>NW_012148063.1:4795089-4884301 GCF_000956105.1 Propithecus coquereli | reverse complement strand
GCTCAGGCTGGTCTCGAACTCCTGAGCTCAAACAATCCGCCCGCCTCGGCCTCCCAGAGTGCTAGGATTACAGGCGTGAGCCACCGCGCCCGGCCCATTTTTTTTTTTTTTTTAATGACAACTATTTTCAGGTGTGACCCACAGTTTAGGCACTGAAGTTTTGGGTCAGGAAGAAAATTTTTGAAATGTAGGAGCTCAGAGTATGCGGTGATTAAGAGCACATATTTTCAAAAATCACTTGAACATCTACCTTAGACACTTATAAAAAGAACCAAAATTCAAAATGTAAGAAAGGCAATTTCATGGTATGTAAGAATCTGCAGTAAACAGAGAAACTCAATAATTATAAATTTTAGGATTTATAATGCTCAAAGTGTTTTAAAAACTGAATGTGATTTTAAAACTTTTGAAAGAGATGTCACATAATGTAAAACTATAATTAGGTAAGAAAATGGTTTTGAAATGTGCTTAAATTCATGGATACGCAGAGTTAAAATGCAGTTGCGCAGGAGTGTGGTTGTGCGTGAGGCTGGTGGGAGAAGAACCTGCAGGCAGACAAAACACACTGTTTTGCTCTTGACTTTGACAACCTTAGAAATAATGGTAAACAATTTCTAATTTTTTGCCTAAAATATAGTCTCCTGCTTCCTTACTTACAAAAACTCAGTTTTGTTCAGGGTGGCAAACTACCCAGATAAAAATCATCTATTTCCGAGCCTTCTTGTAGCTAGAAGTGGCCCTGTGACACAATTCTAGTCAATGTGACGTAAGAGACAGTTTGCTGGAAGTGCAGGTAAGTTTTACTACACTGATACACACTACTGCAGCTTCCTTTCCTGTTTCTTCCTCAATCTGTGTACACTCCCCACCCCCTCCTGGTCTCTCTTTCTATTTGGAATGTGGACGAAGTCCAAGATGCAGCCTTCTATTCTCTGAGACAGTGAGGCCTCCATGGGATGCAGGTCTGGTGCTTCGGCTACGGAGAGGGAAGGAGCTCAGGTAGGGGATGACACCAGGGAGCACCCTGTGTTCCTCTGTCCCCATTTTCTGCCATGTGAGAACAGTAAGTCCTGTCTGGGAAGACCACTCTAGTCAATTTCCTATTTCAAGGAAATTGAAATCTTCACCCAATCTCTAACTACCAATGTTTTTGAAAGCACAAACCTAACCACCAGTAGAATCATACATAAGATGTATACTTACCAAACTACTACAGAACGTAAGGGCAGCAAAATTGTGTCTATGCAGCAAACAACAAAAGAAATATCTGAAGAATATCACAATAAAAATGATGAAATGATAAAAAGAAGTCCACATGTGTCATGTATGACAACAAATAGAGGGCAAGGTTTTTAAAAAAGTAAAATAAAATCTCACTATAACCTGCTTCGGAGAGTCACTTCTCAATAAAGAACCAATAAAAAAAGTTAAGATTAAAAGTTTTTCAAATAATTTATCAGGGAATCAACAAAGGAAAGCGATATATGGTAGCAGAGTTAATATCAGACAAAATAGAAATTAAGGCCAAAACATTAAACCACAGAAGGTCTTTCATTTTGATAAAAGATACGATGAATTATGAAAATATTCTTTTAAGAGCTATCTATCTAAACTAAATACATCAACCAAAATTTCTTAGAGGAAAAAGGATAAATTGGTTGAGAGACTGCTGTGAGAGCGTTTAACACAATCTTCCAAGCCTTCAAAGATCATTGAGATGAAAAAAAAAATAATCGCTTTGGCAATTTGAATGATGTACTTAATGAGACCGAAATAATGATTATATATTAAGCTGAGAATACACATTCTTTTTGAGGGTTGAGCACATTTTCAAAACTAAGTTAAAAAAATTACAACTTGTCTAAATTATATATTCTGATCTTTATTCAAGGTGAAAAAACCCAAAACACAAAACTAGAGCTGTGTGGTCACTACAAACCATATTTTGATGATCTGGAAAAGTACTGATAACATTATGTTAAGTAAAAAAAAGCATTGTGCAAAATTATACATCTTATTACCTGAATTTCTAAAGTTTTCAGAATGAAATACTTTATTTTCACAGTGGTTACCCTTGGATGTTGAAATTAGAGAAGACATCTTTCTTCTGTGTTTTATGAATTTTCTACAGAGATTAGGTATTGTATTTAGAATATATGGAAAAAATTGATGATAAAAGCAGAAAACCGAACTGAATGTACAGTATGAATCTATTTTGTAAGCGTATGAGTTTGTATGCATATAAGTATATAGAGACAACGGTTTAGAATAAATATACTAAAATATTAACAGTAGTTATCCCAGAGATAAGGGATGTATCATTTCACCCTCCCAAATTTTTCATGATGAATATCCATCATCCCTATAATTAGGGAAAAATAAATATTAATAAAAAATTAAGCCTTCACTGGAAGTCTCCCTGTCGAGACGGCACAGGGGTTATGCTTCGGAGCATCCCCTCTTTCCAAATACACAGCAGTGCAGGTAAAAACATAAAGAAAAAGATCATAGAAAATAAATAACTGCACTCAAAAAAAACAACAGCCTTTAAAGGTGCAGTGTGGGGTTGGCCTACAAGAGTTTGGAAGTCAGCAGAGGGGCCTGGGGCTGAGGGTTTCGCTTCTGTAGGAAGTAACGTCCACGCAGGCGCCGTGCGAGGCAGGTCACAAAAACCAGGCTCGCGGGGTGAAGCTGAGGCTGCGCAGGGCTGCGGGGGCCTCCACCCACCCCCATGCCCAGGCGCAGAGGACCGGGTGGGATCTACCGCCTGGAGCGACAGTGACAGTGCGGAAAGCAGGACGCAGCAGGGCAAGAGCCTGGCCTCAGGGCCAGGGAATGAGTCGGGTGGCCCGCCTGGGGGCTGGGTCTTGGGTATATCACCCAGAATTGTCCTAAGAACTAGCTGGGAGGTGGCAGGTGGGGTGAGAGGGAGGCAGGGAGGAGTGAAGAGTTCCAGACGGGGAATGTGTGTGTGTGAGTGTGGGTGGATGGGGGGGCGGTTAATCCAAGAGGTGGGGGTGGGAGAGAGAATATGAATGAAATTAATAGATAACTTCCCACTTAAAATTCCTAAACCCGTGAGGAAATCTCATGCAAAGAAAGAGATGCAAGGAAAGCAGCAATCAGAAGATGAATCCAGTCCAGACCATTTGTGCAAAGGAAGTAGAGAAGTTCGGTAAGCAGCCCTGCATGAGTCCTTTTCATTATTCCCTAGAACTTCTTTATAGCGAGTGAGTGGGGTTTACAAAACGGAACCCCGGCTGCTGACCTGGTTATCTAATGGCTGGTCTGGTGAAGTGTTTGGTGCAGGAACCATATATACATGGTTTTTATCTTATAAGCTCTATCTCCTATTAGCGGAGACCCTCAGTGGTAGGCAATTAGCGAAGGAAAAATGCACTCTACAGGTTTAGAGATCATAGGACTCGAAAAGACGATTTAATAACTTTTTTACACCTCGGCGGTCCCGACAAGACACTGGAGTAGGTGCGGAGGCGCGGTCACCACCGGGCAGGTCTCTGACTCAGCCCGAGGGGGCGTCCCCAGAGCGCTCCCGGGGAGAGTGTAACCCGGCTCAGTTTGGACTCCACGATACAAGACAGCTAGGACAAATCCCCAAGTGCCTCTAAGAGAGTGATTCGGGGATCATGGCCCCGCGGGCCCACGGCGGCCCCTCCTGCCCCGCGCCCCTCCTGTGCGGACCTCACCTCCACCTGCCCGCCCACCTCTCCATGCTGCTTCCACGTCCCTTGTGCCCCTGAACTCATGCTTTCCGTTAACAACTTCTTCTTTCAGGAGTTTCTATCCCTGGGCCTGGTTGGTGACAGTGCTAAAGGGACACTCCTCTGGGCTGTCCTGCTAAGCCTTTATCCACAGCACTGACCTTGACTTTCTCATACCACTGATGCCTTCGATGCCTCTCACCTCCTCAGAGACTCCTCTTCGGGGTTAGTTAGGATAGAGTTTCCCCCTCCTTTATGGGGGCCTCAATCCAAGTACCAGAGGACCTCATTACCAGTCCCAGGGGGTCTTTGGCAGCCTCCCCCAACAGGCTGGGAGCCCTCAGCAATAGTAGTACCCACCTAAGTGGCCCGACTTCCTATCCCCGGGTTCAAAGGGTGGGTGTCAAGACCTTTGCCACATGACACAGAAGAGTGTGTGCAGCTACTTCCCCTCCAGTGAGGAGGGAACAAGGAAGAAAGGCTCTAAACTGCAGCATGAAGAATTCCTTTCAGACTGTAAGTAGCAGTGTTCTACTGTTGAAGACTGCTAATCATTAGAACGCCAATGAGAGTTTTTAAGCAACATAGGCTCTTCCACAAATAATGAATAAGTGCCAGGAAGTCTTCTAGGGACAGGGACACAGATATCTAAGGAATAGTCACACCGTGAGCTTATTGTAGTGGTTGGGTTAGGTTCCTCTAAAGCAGCGTTTCTCAACCTCCCCACTGTTGACATTTGGGGCCAGATAATGCTTTGTCGTGGGGCCGTCCTCTACATGTCAGGATGTTAAGCAGCACCTCTGGCCTCTACCCACTAGATACCAGCGGCAGTCCCGCCCTAGAGCTGTGACAACCAAAAATGTTTCCAGACATTGCTAAATGTCCCTTGGGGGTAGCTATGGGAGCAAAACTGTCTGAGGTTCGGAACCGCTAGTCTAAGGATGGATTACGATCAGTGAACGCCATTTTTTTATTTGATGTGTTATGGGAGAAATAATTCTCTCCGCGATGGCTTTATATTGAACTGATCAACCAAATGGGAAACAGCAAATGGAAAGGAGGCGGGCACCTAGTGGAACCCCGCAGTCATCATGCTGTCAGGCAGAGTGTAGTCTGCTCCTGCATTAAGAAGATGGAACAAGGGCTATAATCGCTCATTGGGGCTGGAAAAGCAGCCTGGAGAGATCAATCGCATCCAGTGTAGCATTAAGGCTCGAGAAAGCACGCCGTGGAAACAAGTCCGAACTGGCATACAATAAAAGCTTTTTAACCACATGGAGCAAATCAGTCTCTGGGCTGTGCCAAGAAGGAGTCTGGAAGGGACACAGTTATGGAGATTACGACTAGAGAGATGATTAGAGACTTGGGCAATTCTTTTTTCGAGGACTTGCTAAGGAAATGCGACTGTAATTAGAAAGGGAAGCAGGCTTCTCACTCCCTCTCTCTTAGGTGAACTAAAAAGCTTCAGTAAATACATAACAAGAACCTACGAAACTTCCAAATCAGTGGGAAAACGTTCTAACTTCAAAAATCACTAATGAATATGTCCTAAAGCAAAGTAAAACTGTGTTCGAAAATCAGTCTCCTAGTTACCTGTCAAGTCGGGAGCTTCAGGATTTTTAGGTATGTCCTGAAGCAGCAGATGACAAGCTATTGAAATAAAAATTCTGAATAAAATTAGGGCAGCCCATTAGCCCAAACAGGGGGAACCCCAGTAAGAGACTTAAAGGATTTGTGAACTGAGATTTTTTTGTGTGTGCGCAGCTGATATTCTTACTTTGAGAAGTGTAGAAAGTAATTTTTGCCTTTTTGGCGGGGGGAATGTAAAAACCCAAACTGAGATCTGAGGTTTTTATAGTTTGGCAAATTTCAGAGATATGAAAGCAGCATTTTTGGCATTCAGGGATTGAGAGGCAAATGACATCATATGGCTTAAGGGAAATAGAGAGCTAAAAAAGCACATTTGGAAAATTTCAGAAGCTGCCTGGCACTGAAATAATTTTGAATTTTTTTTCCCAGTGAATTTAGTTGTCACAAAAGGCACTAGACTGATGACCCTGCAGAGAAAAATGGCAAGTCCCAGGCTAAATGGCACTAGGGTTGGAGCTGTTGCCTTGTCAGAGTTGACCTTCAGGGGGCGACCCCCAGAACTGGTAATCCGCTGGGTGTGAGTTACGTGGTTCAGCTACAGTCTCGTTGGCTTGGAGAGAGGTAGGACAGCGAGTTGTAGCTCCCTGGTCTCAGCTTCCTAAGCCTCTGGGCATCCCCAAGCATTATTGGGGTGATTTGGGGGATTATAAATTTGGAAGCTCAAGAAAATCATCCCAAAGTTTCTCTGTTATCTTCATCCCCCTAGCAAGAGCTCATGGGAATGACATCATATTCAGTAAATGACAAACAGATTCAAAGGTGGAAGACAAAGTTTGTGAGAAAAGACAAGTGGAAGAAATATTTTCCCTTCAAACCGTTACTGACCATTTCCCTCAGTAATGGACACCGGTTAGGGGACGCCGATGGGCAAGGGGGACGTATCAAGGGTCAAGACGGAGCAAGGATGGGAGAACTGAGATAAAAAGAATTGTTTCTGGCTCCCATTTTCTCTTTTTTCCCTGAGACTGTTCATTTTCAACAGCCGTCCTAGAGTTTATGGCTTTGCAGAGAGGCGGTAAATGAAAAGTTACATAAAACCATTTAAAAATGGGAAAAATATTAAAATGGAAAAGAAGAAAGAAGAGAGAGGAAAGGATGAAGATATACTTAGTGCTACAAATACACATTGAGAAATGGGAAAATGCAATGCGAGACACCAAATAAAAAATCAGAACAAGTAGCATGGAGTGACCTTGCAGAAGGTCTTTTCTGGGTTCTGCTATTATTGTGTTCAGTCCTCTAAGCCCAGTTTTGGCCTGATCATTAAGTTAACATTAGTGTCACTCACTGAATTGGAAAAATAGAATGGGGCTAAGTGATGTGCTCATCAATATATCAATGTCTGATCAATTTCCTACTTGTTTTCAACTCTTGATTCAAAATATTTGCTTTTTCTCCCCAATTGGCTGTCACGGTGCTTCGTTTCCTATAGGATTAGGGAAAGTTCTAGTGTTTGCCATAACTACATGGGGAAGTATGTCCAACTTTCACTCTTGAAATCATCTACTCAGAAATCTTACTTTCTGATTATGGGCTCCTCTTCGGGCTCCCCTCCAATCTTCTCCTCCCACCCCCAGGCTCCTGGATTTCACTCAAACTGGGGGAACAGAGATTGTCTGAGCAATGGAGACTGCTACCTTTCGTTTTCTGTCTCTGCTACCTCAAAACCGAGGGGAAAGAATTCTGTCGACTCTCTGCCCTCTGATTTACCAGCTTTTCATTTTTCTCACATCCTCTTTTTTTCAGGCTAACCCTGCTCTTGTGAACTCTCGATCCTATCTCCTTTTGTTTCTCCAAAGTTTCTGCTACATCAATTATTTCCTCTTTTTCTTAAATCTTCAATTACTCTTTCTCTGTACTGGCTCCTTCCCCCTCTGGCTACAAACACACTTAGATCTCCTTCATCTTAGGAGAAAAACATATCCTCCAAAAACTTTTGTGTCTCCCTGAGCTACAATCCTTTTCAAATTCTCTCTGAAACGACGACCTCTTATTTCTTGACCTACTCTTGGCTCATTGGCACAATTTGATTCTGTCTCTGCCCCACCCCATGCAGCCCCTTGTCATAGAAATTGCTCTGGGAAAGGCCAACCATGATCACCTCCTAATTGTCTAATCAAATCACTTGCTTTCATCTTCCTACCACCTGGCCTCTCTACAGTCTGACATCAGTATTAACTTTTCCTCCTTGGCACTCTTTTCTCCTGTTTATATCCCTCTTCCTTGATACCCATTTATCTTCACTGGCTCCTTTCCTTTTACCCTCTACTTAAGTGTGGATGCTCCGCTTGGAACCAGCCTCACCCTGTGTCTCTCTTCATTCTACGAGCTCTCTCTGCACGGTTTATCTAGTTCCATGACTTCAGGCATGTCTTCTCCGTGTTAAAATCATCTCTCCAATCATGACCTCATGCCTGAACATCTCTCTAGTGTTTCCAGTTGTCTTTGGTATTTCAAATTCAAGCTGTCAAAACTGAACTCATTATCCCAGACTCTGGCATGGTGCTTGGCATGGGACAGCCTTGCTGAAGCAGAAGAGAAGTTCCAGGCAGACCAGAACATAAGAGTTTCCAGGCCAGGTCACATCAGCATCCTCCCCTTTCCCCCCCAAGAGCTAGAAATGAGGCAGATGCAAACTGGTAATTCCCATCCTGACTTATCTTCAAAACCTCTACCAATTCTGTAATTACAGAAAACAGAGAAGATAAAATTATGAATTCAAACTCTTATATAAACAGATGTGTTGGCCAGCTTTGCAGTAGGACTGAAGGCCTCGAACAGCCCAACTTCTGGGCCAGCACAGAATCACTAGATGCCTTAATATTATCTCTATGCACCTTAATCTATACTTGTTACTTTCCTGCAAAGAGATAATAAGAACAACCTGGAAATTCTAGCTCTGGAATTCTGCTATGGATATTGCAGTTAAGCAGTGTCTTGTGTCAAGGCTAATCTCTTGGTACAAACAAGTCATTAGTCCAGGTTCATTGTCCCTTCTGGAAAAGATTGACAGTTCAGCCTTCCCCCAAGATTTTGTGAGGCAGAGAGGGACACTCCATCAGCAGGTGGTACTGCGATCTCCTCAGATGAGATCCCAGAGAGCAACGTGGTAGAAAGGTGTCTGGGGGTGGGGTGGTAAAAGCCATGGCTGTCTCCCTAATCTCATTTAAAATGCTGATATGCCCATCATGGAGGTCATATCTTGAGCTATTATCTACTTATATTAAAAGTTAACATTGGCTATGGCTGGTTGATACCACTTGACGTGTTTCATAGGTTCTTTGGGGTAGAATGATACCTAAAAAGAGAGAACGTCTTGGGCCAATGAAAAGAAAAATCAAGAATAGGAGGCATTCAGGGGCACAAAGACAATCAAACCCTACTGCACTATGTTTCTTGGGGTCAGCAAAACCACCCCAAGGTTCCTGGTTCCTGCTTGCTGTGGTGGCACAGAGAGCTAAGAAATCAACAAAGATCCAGGATCCACTGTTCACCTCAGGACCGACATTCTATTCATTTGATAAGAATCGTGCTTCAAATAATGGAAAGTTTGAAAACTTCACCTTCTTTTTGGTTTTGTGTAACATCACATCTAATAATGATTAAACATATATGTGGGTCACATTCACATTAGTCTTTCCCATGGTTTTGTATTGGAAGCTGGTGTCCACCTGTGCGTGGTTCACCTGTGGATGTGGGAGTCATTCTAGGAACGCAGAGACCTTCCTGTCTCAATGGGAAGGTGATTCAAATAAGGATAAACTATAGGATGATGGGCAAAATGCTTTTTTTCTGTCTTTAATATTTTTATCCAGACCCAAATTTGAAGGTGTGTTTAAGGAGATCCATGCAAAACAGCTGTCTCATATAGGGGACACTCACGCTGCTCTGTGGGGGCTGAGCTGAGGCTGGGAGGGAGGCACAGCTCTACTCACTGGAGGACGCTTCCTAATGTGACACGGGGAGCCTCATGCCGTTCTCCTGTGGCGTGTCAGTCTGGATGCTCTCAGATCTTTTGGACCCGACGATTTATCTTACTCTGACTCAGTCAATGCAGATGAGAAAGTCCCACGAGACAGTAATGTCACCAAAATCCCTGCCTTCAGTTCTTATTGTTCTAATTGTATCTGCTCTTTAAGGCCTTGGAATTGACACAGCCCAATCAATAATGACTACTTTTAAGTGAGGGACCATTCTTGGAGACACTGCTGCAGGATTTCAGATTTACAGATACTTTCTCATTCAATTAAGAAGATGGAGAGGACACACACAGTGCTGGTCGGAACCCCAGAGTTCCCGTAACAGACTTCTGCCCTACTAAATTTGGCTGCAGAATTACTTTATAAGAGGAAATTTGGGCCTGGTCCCCTGATTTGAAGCCCAGTGTTTGAAATATGCAAGGGAACTGTGTGTGGTTCAGAACAGAGTGTCCTTCCTGCTTGCTGGGAAGAGGTTCTCCCTGTCCAAGTTCTTCTTACAATGTGGCTTCCACCAAGGAAACAGTTGTCCTTTGAAGCTGCCTCCTAACATCAGGGCCTTCTGCCTGTGACCAGGAGTGCTGATCATCAAAGGTGTGCCAACCTTCAGAGCAGCTTAAGGGTTTCAATGCATACGTAGAAAACAATGTGGATTCCTGCATACAAACTCTCACAGCCTGCTGTGGACAGAGCAGCCCGCAATCCCAGAAGGGCATTGGACCATACATAGAGATCCTGACAGGTGGGGGGCAGGGCCAACTATCATACCCAGGGCTCAAAGGTAGTAATAATAGATCATTTAAAATTGATTCTATCAAGGAATAATCTATATATAATAAAGTGCGCAAATATTAAGTGTATGGCTTCATGAATTGACCCACTCTGTCTCTCTCTCTCTCTCTCTCTCACACACACACACACACACACACACACACACACACACACACACACACACACATCAAGTTATAGAATACTGCCAGCATCCCAGAAGGCTCACTCCTGCTTTCTCCCGGTAAATATCCCTTAAAGCTTATCATTATTTTGACTCTTACCACCATAGATTAGTTTTGCGGGTATTTTAATTCTATTGTATTTTGCTTTCTTTTGCTTAACATTATGTTTATGAGATTCACCCACAATGCTGTGTGCAGTATAAGTTTGTTCTTTTCTGTTGCTGTTTAGTATTCCCTTGTAGGAATACACCAAAGTATATTAATCCATTCAACTGTTGATGGATATTTCAATTATTCCCAATTCTTGGCTATGAATATTCTTATACCAGTCTTGTACACTGCCAAAAAGTTTTCCAGTGTTTGTAATAATTTACATTTCCACCAGCAATGGTGGAGAGATTCAGATGTTTTATATTTTCACCATTACCCAGCATTTTCAGTCTTTTAAATTTTGGCTATCCTGGCAAGTATGTAATGATATCTCATTGTGGTTTTAATTTGCATTTTCCTGATGAATATACATATCTTGCATTAAGCATCTTTTCATGTACTTCTTGGCCATTTGGATAGCTCTTTTATGTAGTGCCTGCTCAGGTGTTTTGCTCATTTTGAAAAATTGGATTGTTTGGCTTTTCCTTATGGATTTATAGTAATTCTGTATAGGTTCTAGGGGCTCTTTGTCAAGTGTTTAAGTATCTTCTCCCAGGTTATCAGCTGCCTCAAAAGTGCTGTCTTTCCAGGATTGTCTATTGTTAACGCTGACACGCTAATGGTTATGCCTAATTTCAATCTTCCAGTCCTGACGTGTAGAGGAAGCAAGGGGAGCCTGAGGCGAAATGCAGATTCCCAACATCCCCGGGAAGGGACATTCCTATGAACCTCACACCCTATGTCTTAAAGTCCTTTGCACCCCGATCACACTATATTGCAGTCAGTGTCATGCTAGTGTCTTCACTAGACTAAGAGCTTCTTGAGGACAAGAGATGTTGTCTCATCTGTGTATCCTCAAAATGCAGCCCACTTAAATCATTGCTCAAAAAATACATATTAAGCAAATAAATGGATGGAGGATTTTAAGCATAGAAGAGACATGACCAGATTTGCATTTTAAGTAGATAATTCTGGCAGCAGAATGGAGAAAGAGGCTAGAGATTGCAAATATGAAGTGGCAATTTCTACTACACTGGCGTAGACAGCAAATCCAGAGAAAATACCCTGAACAATAACAGGAAAGGTCCACCTGTGACTCTGTATCTAAGGGACACTCAGTCAACCCAAGGCAATGATGATGTCAAATGTGCTTAGTGAATTTACTGAAGCTGACTCAGAGAAAGATGACAATAAAAGACAACAAAAAAGACATGTCATACAGCCCCAGATGACAAATGCCAATTGAACAGTACTGATATTGAGTGCTAAGAGTTTAGAGGAGGTAGTGATTATCGTGAGCCATAATCATCAGGATTTTACTAGTAAGATTTTTCCCTAATATTAAGATGTTAACTGACATGATTTTTTAAAAATATGATAATAGAAATATTATTGCAAATGTGAAATTAGGGTAAATTGAGTGCGAAAATGCAAAAGATGAAACTTGCTGTTTCTACCGTCTCTCAGGCTTGGGAAGTAAGTGAAAGCGTGGAGAGCTATGAGGATCAGCACTGCTGGGCTCAGAATAGCTCTGTAGGCTGCAGCAAATTGCAGGCTCTTGGAAGCCACCAGTTCTTCAAAGTGGGCCCTGCCTGTGTGCGTGCTGTGCCCTGCTGCAGCCAGGAGGATGTACTGCAGGACGCTAACGAAACTGACCTTGGACTTTCTGGGGCATTTATAGACGGGGGAATATGCGGCTTGGAAATCCTTGGGTTAAATTTTAAATTCAGAATTGATAACAATCCAATAGCCCCCAAAAGTTTAATTTTTTTAAAAAAAGTGATAAAGTTTTTTGATTGCAGTGAGATACACATAAAATTCACCAATTTAACCATTTTTAAGTGTACAGTTCAGTGGCACTAAGTACACTCACGTGTTGTACAATCATCACCACTATCCATCTCCAGAACCTTTCATCTTCCCAAACTGAAATTCTGTACCCATTAAACACTAACTCCCCTTCCCCTCTGCCCCCGCCCCTGGCAGCTGTCATCCCACTTTCTGTCTGTATGAATTCGGCTCCTCTACGTACCTTATAGAAGTAGAATCATACAGTATTTGTCCTTTTGTGACTGGCTTATTTCACTTAGAGTGATGTCCTCGAGTTTCATCCACATTGCAGCAGGCATCAGAACTTCCTTTTTAAGGATGAATAATATTCCATTGTATGCATAGACCACATTTAATTTTTAAAAATTAATTGTGCCTACTTCTCAAGGTGCATGTGGATTTTTTATATCTTTTTACATATTACCAGAAGAAAAATAAAGTGGAGAGGAGTGCCTGGCACTGGGTAATAGTCTTTAGACACTGTAACCATTTAAGTCTCACAACAGTCTTCTATGAAGTAGGCATTATCACACAACATTCAGGTGAGGAAAGTGGAGTGATCTGTACCCAAGCTTATTTCTCTGCAAAGCCCACTCATTTTCCCCTGTGTATGGGGCAAATCCCAGAGAAAGCTGACACTGTGCTATTTTTTAAATGTATGAAGTTTATCTTTGGCTATTTCTTATACTTTTGCCATCTCCCCACTTTCAATACCCCCTCGCCCACTCTCAGGTGACCCATCATATAAATCAGCTCTGGTTCCAGCACCATTAAAAAGGAATCATTTTCTTTTATTGAAAAAGCACATAGCTGAATAAGGAAACCATCTGATTATTTCAAAAGATACTGAAAAGCATTTTAATTTTTCACATTCATTATTTTAAAATAAAAAAAAAAGCTCAAACATTTAGCAAACTGAATGACAGTAACCAAATCCCTTAGGCTCAGATTCTTCATCCACAGCATGAGAACTACATCTCCCCGAGTCTTAATCTTTCCTCCTCTCTTTCTATTCAACCCAATGCTTGATATTTGTCAATTGCATTGTCACTTGTTTCCATTACATTTTATAGTCCTGGAAGGTACCTCAGTGATCAGAATACTGAATCATAGAGAAGAAAGGTTGTATTTGGGTTCTGGGAGCTGGCACTATAGACTAACTGTAGAAACATCAACACTTGAACTCAGCTCCTGACTGAGCGGCTAAGCCGTAGGAATATTGCTAATGGATAGACTAATTCGATTTTGATGGGGGAGTCTGTGGCTGGCATGGGTCCTGTCCTATATTCTTGCCTCATGCTATAGTTTTTGTTAATTGCTGGGATGAAGAGTCTGCTAACTAAATGATCAAATTTGTAGATAACATGAAGCCGGAAAAGATAACAAAATTAGGACCCCAAAATATTTTTATAAGCTGGAAATGTGTCCTGAGTCTAAGAATATTAAGTAGATGTCATGTCTAATATTTGGATCCAAACTGCCACCTAATTGTTCAAGCAGAGACATGGTAACAGTGAATTAGTCAGGACTCCTGGGGTGCTAAGTGACAGAAATCTTTCATTGTTTGGACACAAAAGAGGGAGGTTTTGGCTCTTGTAAGCAAATCCGGGGGGCCTCAAAACTTGCGTGCTGCTGGGACTCTCTCAATCAGTCTCATTTCTGATTCTCCTTGTGTATTTTTTAGTTTTCTTTATGAGGGAGGAACTCTGGCCTTCAAGAACTCTCATACTCACATGTTTCCAGTTTAGTGAAAATAAAGGAAATAGTTTTCTTGTCTAGGTCAAAAAAATTCCTGGGAAGGATTTTAATTGGCCTGGGTCAAGTACCACTCCAGGCCAAATGCTATAGCCAAGAAGGCTATATCATATCTGGTTCTGTTCTTTGTGCTTTAAAACAAACGTTAGCAAATTAGAAATAAGAGAGTTCCCATAAAGGTGAAGAAACATGAAATTTTATCATGTGCACAAAATGAGGAAGAATCAGGATGTTTAACCTGGAGAAGAGGGTATTTATGGAGACATGATAGGTGTCTATTATGTATTCAAGGAGGTGTCCTGTGGAAATGGGACTGAACTTAATTTACCGTAGCTTAGCGGGACAAACTTGTTCCAACACCACCTGTGGCACGTCACCAGCAAGCCCTGCTGTGCAGAGGAAAGAGCACAGGCCTTAGAGCCAGGCAGACCAGGCCATTCCTTAGCTGCGGCATGTTTTGCACCTTGACCAATGGATCTCATGTGAACACATGAGTATTTCAGAAGATTATGTTAAAGATTCCATGAGGCAAGGAATCAATTGCTGCTTATAGGATGCTTGCCATATCGTGGTGGCTTCATACATGCTAGCATTAGTATTAGCAGGCTTTGCATACACATAAGGAAGGCATCAACAACAACTAGGGTGATCCAAGCAAATGAGTCGTTACAAGTAATGTGCTTGCTGTGATTGTAGGTATTTAAATAGAGGCTTAAAAACCACTTGGTAGAGTGGATTCAAATATTGCGTCTGGACTAGGTGGCTTTTGGGGTCCCATCCGAGTTATAGAGTCAGTGATTCTAGGTCTTTATTCATTTCTTAACTCCTTAAACTATTTTTCAAATTCATATTCATAATTTATCTGTTTTTAAAAATTTAACAAGTAACAGTTTTAGTGATAATTATTGCATTTCTATATTTATAGATAACTGGCACATATGGAGGTGGAATAGCACAATTTGATATTTTCTCGTGTGCCAGATTTTTTTAATAAATATAGAAAACCCTATAGTTATGAAAAACTATTTGTTAAAATTAAATGTATATGCAACTGGGCATCTGTTCTGATATATCAAATCTCTCAAGAACCAATTTTCCTGTTGCTGTTGGATGGGATCCAGTGTTAGCCCAGAGTTTAAGGGCCTTAAGTTTCAGAGTGCCCAGTGAAAATTGAAAAAAACTTTACTAATTCCTGCACGTAATGCACTTCTCATTCTGGTTAAAATTAAACTATTTATAAAATTTGGAAAGTATGCCCTCCTTTCAAAAAACTATAGAGGGATTTTTTTCTTCCTTAATGATAAGAATTCCAAGTAAACCACATGGTACAGTGGAAAGACCAAATATTCGGCTTAACTAGATCTGGGAATAAGTTCTGCCTTTCTCTCTATTTCTACCTGTGAGATCTTGGGTGAGTTGTTTAATATCCTCAAAACTTCTTATCCCGCACATAAAAGGCAGAGAGTGGTACCTATTTATCAGGTGTGTTGTGAGGATGAAATAACGTCGACAGAGTGCCTTGCACACAGTAGATGTTTTGAAAATGTGGATTCCCTCTTGGATATGTGTGAACCTGTGTATTCTTGAAATGATGATAAGTATTGTATTGATGATAGGAATAGCTATGAAAGTAATATCTACCATTGATTGTATGCTTCCTGTGTGCTGGATATGAGACTAAGCTTTCATTTAAAATACATCATCTCTTTTAATTCTATCAACAGCTCTATGGAATGCATGGTGGAAAGATTGTTTGACAAGTGAAGAAACCGACACTCTGAGAAATTAACTTCCTAAACGTCCAATAGCTCATATGTTGCAGAAGTGGGTTTCAGATCCAGGACAGGCTGATTTAAGTGCCTGAGTTTTAACTCTTACTCTACATTGCTTAGTTAATATTCTAAAAGAATCTTTGGAAGAACTGAAGCAATGTTAATGGTGTTTTATACTTAGTGTAGATGATGTTCTCATTTTCATATGACTGAGGTGAGATGTTTTTTGCTTATGTGTGGCCGAATTTTCAGGACCTACTGTCTTTCTGTAGTATCAACTCCCATAGATTTTGATAGTAGGGCAATGACTGGGGACTTGCTATTCCAATGCTTCCTGCCACATTTATGTCTTGCTTAGGATATGGAACCAAAGCTACAAATTTGTTGTTCTCAGGTTATTAATTTGCATGGGAAAACATTCCAGGCAATATGATCTAGACAAAATTATGGATTCGTGACTTTCGTCTTTTGTCTCCCTTTACTTGTTGGAATTTCACTTGGGTCTACCGTGCTCTTCACCTCCCTCAGTAGGCAAGTCCAGCTGCTCCCCTTCCCTCCAGCGTGCCTGAGGGACTGTCTCCACGACCCACAGCAGAGCGCCTGGTCCTTAATGCCTCGTGGCTGCTTGTGTCCCCGAGGGCTTCCAGAGATGCTCAGAATACCTGTTCTTTCAATTTAGAAGGAGACAGCACTTAGCTATCACTGAATGTCAATGTTTAATTTGCTAGCTTCCAATTTAGGCTTATTTTTGAGAATTCAAATCTCCTTTCAAGCAAATTAGGTTAAACTGCTTGTGATGAGGGAACTGCCTGACCTTGAATCATTTTCTTTTTCCTTTTTGGAAGAGAGATAACAAAGGGGTTGACAGATGAAATTTAACTTGCTCTGGAGAAACCAGAAAGAGCTCATGAGCACAAATACATAGATCAGGGAGCAAGTAAGTCACACACTGAGGGTGTCATCTTCACAACAGAAACAACATAATACCTTTTTTGATGATTATATCTAGTGCCATACAAATTTTACAGTATGTATTCTATTTTTTAATGGTTTCCCATACAAAGGTTCTTAATATTTAACAAATTCTACAAAAAATTTGGGTAGATGATATTTAAAAAATGAACAGAAATTCAAGAACATCAAGAGTCTAATATTTCGTTTAAAATACAATTGTGTATCTTTTATTTTTGGTTCAATAAAAGTTTTCCCTATAGTCATAAGAAGAAGTTGTTCTTGGTACAAGGTTCCCTTGTCTCTAATGTCGCCAGAAAGTCTGTAAAGACAGCCACTTGGTATGTTGTTCCCAAACAAATTGTAGGCCTGTTGCAAAAGAATAAGGAACTCAGTTGAAAAGGTGTACACGATTTGACCATCGTCTAGGGCAGCGGGTCTCAGATTTAACAAGTCACAATCATCTGGAGGGCTTTTACCACTCTCAGAGTCTCAGACATGGTAGGTCTGGGGTGGCACCTGGGAATCTGTATTTCTAATAAGTTTCCAGGTGCTGCCAATGCTTATAGTCTAGGGAGCCTACTTGAAGAACCACGGATCTAGAGCAGTGCTGTCCGCTAGAAATACAACATGAGGTGCACAGACAATTTTAAGTTATCTAGTAGTCTCATAAAAAAGTAAAAAGGAATAAGTGGCATTAATTACAATAATACATTTTATCTAGCCTAAAATATCCAAAATATTATCAACAGAGTCAATATAAAAATTATTAATGAGATATTTTACATTTTTTTTCATATTAAGTCTTTGAAATCTGGAGCATATTTAATGATTATAGCACATTCTAGTGTGTGAAAATTAAGGCTAGTCACACTCCAAGCACTTCACAACCACATGTGGCTACAAGCTACTATATGAGAAAGTCGAGAACAAATGTTCTAATAAATCGCACTGCAAAGAAAGGGCTTAGAAAGATCGTCAGTGGATCTAAACCTTGGCTGCATCCAGAATCACTAGGGGGATGCTAAGGTCCACCCACAGAGAATCCCATTTAACTGGCATGGAGTAGGCCATGGGCAATAGTATTTTTAAAAAATCTTTCCAAGTTGTTATAATGTGTAGCCAGTTTTAAAATCACTGGGGTAGACAAAGTCCCCATTGAAGTAGGAACCACCTTTTCCCTTGGTAAAGGGAAAAAGGAAGGTATGCTAACACCAATAAGATATTTACAATGGTGAGGCAGACATACTCAAAGAGATTATTCCATCCTTGTACCCCTGGGAGGCAGATGTTGCTATTTTGCAGAAGGTGTAGTTGAAACTCGGACAGTTGCTCTGCCAACCTCAGTTTTGCCGCAGCAAGGACAGACACTTAGTTGAAGATGAAGCAACTGATTCCAAGACCTGCTCTTCCTGTGTTATCCTCCTGTCTGACTTGAGACTTAACTTTGATTCAACTGTCCCTTCAACTAAAACTGTGAGTTTACTCTCCCTCGCCCCCTCGTTTAATTAAATACAACTTCCTCATTTTTAGGGAAAAATAGAAACGTAAATTTTATTAGTACTAAGCAAATGTAGACAGTGGCTTCTCTCCATAGAAGATCTAGATACTTTTCCAAATGTTTGGGGGTAGTACCAAGCAAGATGATTACAACTGGCAGACTACTTTCCCTTACTTTTCTGTTTTAAAGAGTATTTCCTCTGGCTCATCATTTATATTTGATTCTTTGAGTTGAAAATCATGTCCATTTGATGTCTGAGAAGCTTTTCTGTCCTTGACTTATGCACTTTAAAGTTTCTTTTCTTGGAGCTCCTGAGCCATGTTGTGTGAGGGGACGCAGGGTAACAGCACGTGCGCCGGTGGCCTCGACAGCCCAGCTGAAGGGAGGAGGCAGAGGCCACGAGGGCAGCTCTGGCTGTCGGGGCCGGGGCAGAGGGCCCTCGGCTCACCAGGAGCTGCTGCTCCACACTTTCAACCTGATTGATCATGAGCTCTCCTGTATTAAAATGTTTGAGGCCTTTTGTGATTTTCAAGAATGTGGAATTTATTGTATTTAATATATGGTTTGAATTTCAGAACTCAAGGGACTTCAACCCTTTTTGTCTCGATTCACTCTTGTCTCCTCACTAGTTTGAAGCCTGGGATGTGTCTCCTTGAAGCTGAGAATTATAATTGCATTCCGATACCTCACCTACAGTGTTTTTCATGGCCCGCTTTTCATGTACTTCAAAATCATTAAACAAAACAAAGGGAGAATTTGGGTCTCTCACTGATCCGGCTTCAAATTCTCCTCTAACATTAATGATGTAAGGACATCTACCTAATTAAGCCAATCATTTGTATGTTCTTGCTGTATAGGCCATGAGTGTGACCTTGGAATCCCATTGCTGGGAGCCCTGGCCCCAAAATACTTCCCTGGAAACTGCTGTTTTTGAATGCCTGGATCTAAAAAATGTCCAATAACTATATTAAAGTCCGTGTTACTGGTTCTTGGAATCTGATGACTACTGGTTTGAATAAAGGCATTTTATCCATCCTTTATTAACTTATTAGCAAATGATATCCATTGTGAATCTGAAGACATATCAGAGAGGTAGGAATTTTGAAAGGTCCTAGTATGTACATTTGGCTAATTTATATTACATTTAATTCAACAAAAAAGGAGAAGACTCCTGTTGTGGAGAAGTAGGGAATAAACTTGGATAATGGGTCTGGCTGAATTATATAAGCCCCCAAAATTCAACTAAATAATTTGCTCCTTGAACTTTGTTTTTGATAAGAAAAGGCCATTGTGGTTTTCTCACCAAGTGGGTTATGGAACTGATGTTGAGTCCTGCATCAAGAGCTGCCCAGGGGTGGTGGCGGGAGGGCGTTTTTGTTACCCTCAATATGGTTTCATCCCCAATAATAGGTAAAAACAGGAGTCCCCTACGTCTCTTCTGGTTAGACTAGATTTCCTCCTATATAATAGGATGCTCAGTATGATTTGTCCTGAGATCTCTGCTTTATTTTGCTGAAGCCTCAAATGTTTAAGACAATATGATAGGTGTCAAGTGTCTCCCAATCTAAAGCTATTCACAAGACCATCTTCTGCATGCTGGGGAATTGTGATTCTAGCCTTTCAAAAAAGAGACACGGGGGCCGGGCGCAGTGGCTCACGCCTGTAATCCTAGCTCTCTGGGAGGCCGAGGTGGACGGATTGTTTGAGCTCAGGAGTTCGAAACCAGCCTGAGCAAGAGCGAGACCCTGTCTCTACTAAAAATAGAAAGAAATTAATTGGACAACTAAAAATATATAGAAAAAATTAGCCGGGCATGGTGGCGCATGCCTGTAGTCCCAGCTACTCGGGAGGCTGAGGCAGGAGGATCGCTTGAGCCCAGGAGTTTGAGGTTGCTGTGAGCTAGGCTGACGCCACGGCACTCTAGCCCAGGAAACACAGTGAGACTCTGTCTCGAAAAAAAGAGGCACGGGAAAGGTTGGCCATGTGTTGTACATCCTCCACCACCCCCAGCAGTGAGAAGGGCATGTGTCCCCTTCCCTGAAGCCAGCTGGAGGAGGGAGCTTTAAGAGAACAAGCAGGGAGCTTGCCATGTCCTCTGGAGTTTGGAGCACCCAAAGACTCTGTAAAGGTGCCTGCTGGTGGAAGCTGGCAGAGTAGGAGAGGCCTGAGTTCCCAGGGAGAGACACACCCCCAGTGTCAGGGCAACAGGCCAGTCTCCAGACAAGACAAGGGCCCAACAGAAGGAACCAACCTGGAGCCATCTTAAAAGATGTCTTTCCTAACAAGGCCACCAGAAGGGGCAATTTACCCTAAAAGAGGGATGGACATTTCATTCAGGGTCAGGAAAAGATAAGGCCAGGGAACTAATTTGAAAGGAATGTAGTAGAAAATATAAAGTTGATTTTTGTTTGCAGCATATAGATGCTTGTTCAACAAAATGGTTATATAAAATGCAACTTCAAGTCGTACCAAAATAAAGACACAATAAAAATAAAGACATGGTCAGTTATGTAAATCTTCTGACTTCATCTATATTAATTGTCCCTGAGAAATTTTGGAGCTGTCACATTAATTGTGTTGTGTTAGGAAGATCCGTCTAGCAGTGGCATAAAGGATGGTTCAGAGGAAAGAGAAAAGTGAGTTCCTGCCTCTGTCTTGGCCTACCCTTTACTTCCCCACTGCCAGATATCCAATTCATTGCTGCCCTTATAGAAATTATTCTTTGGTTGTCTGATTGCGACTTACCTTCTTCAGTAGAGCCTCAGCACTGAGAAGTCAGGGATTCATATGCCTGTTAGTATGCACAGCACCTAGGACAGCTCCTGGCCCACCGTATGTGTTCTAGAGTTGCTTCTATGTGGATGAATGAGTCTCAGTTCTGCTGCCAGGTCTGCGAGGGTGGGGCTTTCTTTGACAGTGGACTTTATTTGGGCTGCAGTTTTCTCAGTTGTAGAAGTATTGGTCTTGATTCCTAAGTTCCTTTTGAACTACAAACCCCTGATGCAGTAAGCATAAGAAAGGAAGAATCAAATAACAGGAAGAATCAAAGGCGATGTCAGTGGTCGTAAGCTTGAAAGAATATGGGAAAATAGTAGAACCAGCAGACTGAACTAATTTCAGGTAGGAGTGACAACTGGGACACTTGAGAAGAACTTTTTGGAAATGTTTATCTGAGATAAAGGGAACATATCCAATTAAAGTCCAGTTTGTATGTCAGGTTTAAGTTGGAAATTTGGGGGTTACCTTTACGCAAGTGATAGAAGGTAGGTAATGAAGTGGATTTAGAGAGAATAAAGCTAAATACTAAAGAAAGAGTGTGAAACTGTACTGAGAGTTGGTGGGTGGAAAAGGAAGGATGAACAGGGGTGGAGGGGACTCAGAGAAGCACCACCCCATAAGAACCTAAAGAAAAGAATAATTCAAGGGATGTTCTGCGGAAACGATTTGGTGCTTACAGTTCACAGTAAGAAATTGGAGTTTCATTTGTATGAATCTACAAACTGCTCACAGCCATGGGCTAGTGTGACCCCTTTGCCACATGACCCCACAGAAGGCTGTCAACATGTTTTTTTTTTGTTTTTTTTTTACTGTAATGGGATGCACCCACAGGACAGAAAGTTCCAAATTGAATTGGAAAAGAATTAAATTATATTTCAACTATCATAATTATTGGGACAAACATATGCTAATTATTTCAGGTAGATTTTTTAATGGATCATTCTCAGGGCAGGCCCCCCAAAATGATAAAGGATTAATAAACTATTGTTCTTGCCCAAAGACACATTTATTCTTCCTCTGCACAGCTGTTGATGTCATGTTTCCATGCAGATGGGATTAAGTCTAGTTCTTCAAAGGAAACAAGAGAACCACTGTCTTCAGCACGTGGGTGTGCTGCGGGGGACCCTGGAATAGAAGCAAGAGTCCAGTCACCGAGCTTTAAGTCCAACGAGTGATGGCTTAGAACTGGCCAAGCCAGACAAACTAGCACAGAGGATGGGAAGACAAAAGTGTTGTTAAAGGAAAACTAGTATGGGGAAGGAATCTGGTATAATAATCTTTAAATGCACTTATGGGGTATTATAGAATTTGTTAACTAATTTTTTTCAGACTCAGCAGTTGACATGCCTTGAGGGGACATCCACTAGCTTCACAGGAATCAGTAGAAGTACTGGGGGGAGACCACGCCCCCGTGTTTCTTTGCCTTATCTTCAGAATGGGGCAAAGTATGTCCACGGGACCTTGAAGGCAGAGGGAGGAAAAAATGGCCCATACTGTCAAACCTCTTTTGTATATAGTCTGACTGTGATATCCAGAAACACACGAACAGTTTGAAAATTGCTGAAAATGCAGGGTGTGCGTGAAAGCTGCACTGTATCAAAGAAAGAATCCAAAGGACACATTTTCAAAGGGAAGACTTGCCGGCAAAGAGCACTGTGGACAAATCAACATGAAAACAGTGGCTGATCTAATCGCTGCAAGAGGAACAAATGTTAAGCATCCTCCCTTCAGCCGCCGGCCTATTATCCCTCTGAATACCGAGCCTTCCGATGCCTCCCCGCCTCCCTCCAATTTCAGAAGTGTCAGACAGGAGACACAGTGCCAGCGAAAAAGCCTTCCATCGATCCCTTGTTAGCTGGCTGCGTGTTTCGTCCCGCGGTTGCATGTCTGCGCGGGCCGACGCGGTGTCAGTCATAATTACCACCTGTTCGCGCGCTCGCTGCAGGTGCTGTCACCTCTGCGGCGTTCAGCGGCCGCGGCAGGAAGGGTGGCGATTGCCCAGGAGCAGCGACTGTCAGGCTCTGGGTTTCAGAGCATAATTGCTGCCTGTGCACAAATAGCCCTGGCCACTTCCCTCCTTCCCCTCCCGACTCGGGAACGAGAGGCCCCCGCCGGCACTCAACACTAACTCGCATTCTCCAGGCAGAGGAGATCAGAGGCGCAGCCAATGTCACTTCCGTGCCATGAGTCGCATCTGAACTCTCAGACACGTCAGTCCGTGAAACAAAAAAAAGTTCAATTTTTATAAACAGTACAGACTGTCACTTCTTGCCCCTGCAGTTTAGTGCTGCATGGTTTGTTTTTGTTTTTAATAATATCATTCTCTGAAGTTTTTGATTCGAGACTTTCATAAAAATGATGTTTGCATTACATATTTGCATCCTTCCTCATTCATTCTAGTGCCATAGAGAACAAGCCACAGATAACGCTAGATAACAAGTAACCGAGTGCTTGGTAATTGACTGGCTTTGTTTTAAACACTCTCTGCTAAGTATGTAATTTAAGCTTCAGGACTCCTCTAACAAGTACCATTGCTATTCCCTTTTATGGATGAAAATATCAAGGCATAGCATGGTTAAGTTCTACCAGCTTTTCCTCGACTCTTCCATAATCTTTTCTTGTCTTTTACACGTGGTGCCCATAGTGCTAGCCCTCTCCTCATCAAGCTACCTCCAGTATATGCTGAGAACTCATCTCAAATATCAGTTGCTTGGGAAAGCCCTTCTTGATCTCCTCTCTCAGTCTGAATTAGATACTCTTACCAACTTGTTTCATATCCATTGGATAATTCTTATTTATGCTACTGTAATTATTGGTGTTGTGTCTGTTACTTCCTTCTGGGACAGGAATTTATAGAAATTCCCCAAATAAATTGCTTTCCTGAGCCAACTGTCTTCTGATTCAGGGCTAATCTGACATTTACAGTCGTTTCTTGTCATATGCCAAGGACTGGTTCCAGGATCCCCGCATATACCAAAATCCACACATACCGCCCCGTGGAACCCACATATACAAAAAGTCAGTTCTCCAGATACTTGGGTTTTGAATGCCAGGAATACTGTATTTTTGATTCACGTTTGGTTGAAAAAAATCTGCGTGTAAGTGGACCAGCGTAGTTCAAACCCATGTTGTTCAAGGGTCAACTATATTTATATAATTATTAGCAAGAAAAATATGATGAAAATCATAGCATTTCTTTGCCATTTTTTCCCCTTAAATTTACCAAAACATTGCATCTTCAACTTTATAATGTTACCACGAAGCACCAGTCACCAGTGTTTACCACTGATTGACATGGCATTGGAAGATGATACTACTTAAGTTTTTAAAACTTCGGATTTATGTGAATAAGAGTCTGTAGGTTCAAAGCTGTGATGCTTTCACGTTAGAATCCTGTGCCAGGATTAGAATGATTTTGCCTTCCAGTGATGGCAAGAAGGCGAGGCTGGGGTCGGGAGGGCTGGTGGGGGCCAAAGCTGACTAATCACGGGCACCTGGAGAACTTTGGGAAAATGCAGACTCCCTGTGTCCCACCATCACCAACCCATTGGGTCAGATGTCTGGAGCTGAGGCCCAGGAATATGCATTTTTCAAAGTGCTCTAGTTAATTCTTGTGATCAGCCAAGTTTGGAAGCAGTGTCGCAGGCCTTGAGGTGGCTTAAGTCCGTTTGGTTTAAGTAATGACCAAAAACTAAGCTAGGATAGCTAAGGCTGTCTTCTGATGTGTGGACATGGGAACATCAGAGAGGATAAAGTAAGCAGCTTGCTAGTCACATGTGTAGCAAGAAGCAAATGAACAAGAAATGGACAGTTTTTTAGGTCAGGGATCCATTGTTATAACCTAGAGAAGCTTCATACAATGCCTATGTCCCAGGGCCCACACCTGCCAATTAAATCTGCATCTGAAATCAGAGGAAAACTCAGGCCTCAGTGTTCTTTGAAAGACAGCCCAGATGATGCAGCCAGGTCAGTGTGGGACTAACAGCACAGTCAGCAAGCTTCGAATTGGAGGCACTTCAGAAATCGTCAGATGCTGTGAAAGATGGTATATCATTCAGACTGGCTAACATTTCCCAAAGACTTTCTTCAGGATGCTACTTCCTCAAGATGCTCCAAAAACAATTCTGTGAGAAAATAAATCTGAGAAATGCTGTCTACTCCCACCTTTGAGACTTACATGCATAGACCATATTAATGTCTCTGAGAAAACTCGTGACCAAGAAAACTGTTAACCTTGGTTTAGTACAGTAGTTTTCCATAGAAGCCACTTTTTATTTTCCTAGCATCTACTAACACCCTGTGGAGCTCCAGAAATGATGAACCGAGGTGAGGAGGATGAGTACTGAGCCCCATCCAGGGGTGGCGTGTGGCTTAGGCTCCTCTCCATCACGTGCTAGGGAATGAAGGGACCTAGACCTTGGAATTCCAGTTCTGATACTTCAGTTGTAAAATGATGGGCTTTCAGGGGTGGGTGGAAACGGGCCTCTCTCAGTGTGAATAACCAGGATGCTTTGATCCTTTGTTCTGGGATGTCTTCATGTATGAGGTCAAGTAACCTTCAGTGGTCATGGAAACTCCCTTTTCCCCACCCACCCACATTCAGCAGAACAAGTATCTTTGGCCTTGGCTTGAGAGCCAGTTGAATTTGGGCTTGGTTGTTGGCTTGCTCTGCTTATTGAAATGGGAGTGACATTGAGTCCAAGCAGAAACCTTCCATGTGCTTGCATGGTTTGGCATTGTCTCTTTGCTCCTCCCGGCACCTGGAGAACAATTTGCCCTACAGAGGAGCTGCTCCTTCGGCCAGGCCTCCAGGACCAGAGACACATGGGGCTGTATCCAGCCAAGCCCGGCCCAACCAGGTCATGTAACATGAGCAAGAAGTAAATATTTGTTACTGTAAACATGGAAGATTTGGGTCTAGTTTATAGATTACATTTAGTAATCTACAGATTACATTTGTTTGGCTTCTGAGTCAAAGAAACCAAACAACTCCTCAAAATGAAGAGATAATCAGGGAAATTTACACACTAACATTAAGAAATCGATGTCACTTTTACAAGATGCAACAGAACTGGTTTGCTTGTGTTTAAGAACCCTTATCTTTAGTGATCCACACTGCAATACTTATGCATAAAGTGATACAACGTGGGGACAGGGAAGTGGGCAGAGTTATAAACTAAGTAAAAATGCCCAGGAGTCGTTTAATTGTTGCAGATGGGGAATGTGTCATTAGACTTTCACTACCTTATTCTACTTTTGTGTATGTTTGAAATTTTCCATGGATAAGGAAACTAGAAAGTCAACACTCACAAAAATTATTCTCTATGGGTTGAAAATTAATGGAGTACCTTGTTAGGACTATTAGAATCTTTTAATTTTATAGCATTGCCAATGAGCCATCCCTGCCACAAAAGAATTAGCCCGAGATATCTAATAATCTTCACCATGTCATTATTATCCCTACTTTTCTCGGTGGAAACTGGTGTCTATTTGGAGCTGGAACACTAAGAAAGAGAAATGTAGCTCTAGAGAACTCAAAGGATAATTATGCTTTTTGAATATTGACACACTTACATGTTTTTCCAGACGTAGATTTTGTGTAGGCGAAAAGAAAGTGATTTGATTATAAAAGATCCGGTTTCTTCAAATTTTTTAGAGGTAAAAACTTCATTAATTAACATCAAGGAAAATGGAGCATCTGCTACTTTTTTGTCAACAGATTTTAATAATATTGAACACTGCTAATTAGATAGAACTGAAATATAGCTCTTTGTATGTTAAATTAAGATGGTTTCTTCTGCTATTTTGTTTCCTACTAAATTTTATTTAAACTGTGGCAACTCTTCAGAGTTTTCCTCAACCACTTAAGTTAAAGTGATTTTGAATACCAGCAGGTAAAAAGAATGCATGTCAAAAAAAATGCTATCATTATCACTGCTGCGATAGTCACTGTGACCTGGAAGGAGAAGAGCGATATTCCAGCTCAAGGATGTTCTTGCATGTTTCTGAGGTCAAGGTACATCTGACACGCTTGAGGTGGAACTGCAAAGCAGCACTGGTTAAAGCCCAAATGAAATAGCTGCTGCAGTAGACGTGCGAGGTCCGGGAGACAGTGGAACCTTTTGTTTACCTTTAAATATTGACTATTTTTAACCAGCAAATGGTAGATTACCCATGGATATCTGGACGGAAACTTTGGGCCCAATTTAACCTCAGCTCTAATTCATGAATCAAAATCAGAAGCACTGTTAAACTAATCAGAACCTATTTTGATTATAGGAGGCAGCAGAATAGCACCGTAGGAAGACAGATAGAAATGACGCCAGGTACTGTGAGGCTCAGGTTGGACTTCACTGTGTTTGGCTGTGTGACTTTCAGCAAATGAGTTAAGTAGCATCAACTTCTTCGTTTGTGTCATGGTGATGGAAAGTCTTGCCATGTAGGAATGCAGTGAGGGGGAATCACACAGCAGTTGTCAAGTTCTCTTCAGAGAAAGGCTCTCAGATTTTCTTGGTTCTCAAACACGGGCATTCCTACTAAATCCACTTGGGTGCTCTTGGTGCCAGTCCTGGGTCGTGACAAGAGTCAACATTATCTGCTAGGTCAGGCCAGGCTCCTGCAGAAAAGCTTCCTATCAGTGGAAAGTTCATTTCTGAGAAATCGGAGCTGAGAATGTTATTAAGCCATAGCAGATTCTTAAATCCCTCACCCTCAGTGACTTAATTTTCCTGCAATTCACTTACAGGTCATGGACTAGGCAGGGAAGCACCATCCCAACATAGCACAGTAGAGCTCTGATGGCCTGCCGCCTCACAGGGGGCCAGTTTTCCCAGGAAAATATGACTCAAGGCCATCATGTACAGTCATGAAAGTTGTGCACTGCACAATTCCAGAGGGTGCAGTCAACATGAATGGTACTTCTAGGTGTCAGCACTGCACAGTCTGCTTGGTTGTATGCTGTGGCCCTGAGTTTGCAGTCTTTCTTTAGACACAGGGCTCCTAGGGCCTTTTCAAGCAGCCCAGATTCCCAATGTTGTATATCTGAATAGCCTCCCCTCCCGTGTGCATCTCCTGGGGTAGCCTGCCCACCATCTTTGACATGTGTTCCCTTGGCCATAGAAAAGCTACAACAACTGAAATCTGAGCCTCCTTCCTCCTGTGGATGCCAGTGCTTCCTTCCACATGGGAGCTGGCAGCGTCTCCTTGAGGGTCCCAGTAGAAGAGACTGCCTGACTGGCTTAGCCAGCAGACTCCAGGCCATGGTCTATACTCTTGTACATCTTGCCTTCTGACCTTGACAAGTGAGCTCCTCAGCCTGTACCCCTGACTTACTCAGGGGGCCACTGCTCACGGCCACGTGCACATCTCAAGACCCCAAACTTCCCTTCCCTGTGGCTGGTAATACAGGTCATAGTCTCTTCCGCCTGAGTAATGCATTCTGCTCTCTTATTCCACAAGGTGTTTCTCCCAAATCTTTCAAAATGTTTAATAACTTGTTTGCAGGGAGTCTAAAACTTTCTTAATTTTTTTCCCTTAAAGACAAAAGCTTTTAGGGACACATATTTATTAAAAAGTCTAGAGCTTCCCAATTCTTTTCCTTGAAAGGCAGTTGTGTTCTCCCTCTATCTCTCTCTCTCTCTGTCCTTTATGGCCTCTAGGCTACCAAATTATCCAAACAACACTTTTTGTCTTTGTTTTGTTTAATTGTAGTTGGCCTTTGAATCTGAATCTGTATCTTAGGATTTGTGGAAAATGGCACAACACTAGAATTCTGGTGTAAATCATATACAACTTTACACAAGACTGTCAACTGTCAATACTTGGGGAGCTCCTATTTTGTATTAGGTGCTTTTGGAGATGCAAAAATGTTTAAGATACAGTCCCTGATCTTAATGAGCTTAACATCTTTAATATTAAGTGTAATCTATGGAAATGTGTGACTTTTCACTTCTTCAGTGAACAGGTGACTCCCAAGATTTTCTCTTTATGTGTATCGGGATTGTGGGTCCTGCAGGGAAGAAGAATGACACCCTGGGTGTGCAATCAAGAAAACACAAGGCAACAAAATTATCGCTTAGTAGTGCTTTATAGCTAATAAAACACTTTTTTATCTATTTCCTCCTTGACCCCGCCATAATGCACCCCCTTCCTTTGACCCACAGCAATACCTGGGGTACCCATGAATGGGACGTTTTCTACTCAGGCTTCAAGCAGTTGGGGGAAGAGACAAATGAGAAAAATCACCAATCCTAGTGCTGTGTGATGAGTTAGATGTTAGAGGTTAAAAACCAAGTTTCTAAAGAAAGTTGGTTCAGCTCAAGTTAGCCCTAGCTGAGCTCTGCTTCGTGACTGGAGATCAGAGGTATTGTTAAACTAATCGGAATTGAGTTTGGTGTATAAAAGGAAGCAGAACAGCACAAGGGAAGGAGGGATGAAATTGGAGTCAGGTAGCTCAAGGTTCAAATCTGAACTTCACTTACTAACCATGTGGCTTTGGGCAACTTACTTTAAGGTAGGAGTGGGCAGGGGTCAAAGGGCTGGCTTGGGGCAAGCATCCGGAGATGCGTGGTGAAAGATGAATCTTGAAGAGTGAGTAGCCACTGCTCCGGAAGAGGAAGTGCCTGGAAAGACATTTGGACATGCACTGGGTCAAAGGCACGGAGGCAGGGAGGTGGGTCGGTCAAGTGGCCGCAGAGCAGAGGGCCTGGGCTGGTGGAGCTCGGCGGACACTGATGACAGAGACCCTGTAAGCCACACTCGGAGATCTGGGTAAGCCACGGTAGGACTCTGGCAGGCATGACACATCATTTTCACACTTGCACAATAAATGAGAATGAATTAGGGCTACAAAGGAAGCAGGAAAGCTTCTGGGAAGCCACGGAAGCTGCTGTGGCAAAATGGTGAGAAGCTGGACCACTTTTGGCACTGGCAGTGAGTGTGGAAAGGAAGTGATTGGTCAAGAGAAGGGCAGTGTCCTAGCCCAAACCTACTCGGGGTACACCAGCACGGGCAGGCACTGTAGCTATGCACATCTCATTTAATCCTCAAAGTCGACGGGTACAAAATGAAACAGGTGTAGGGCTGGAGTTAGTCCACATAATGCTTTGAGTGAAGTAGGAAAGTGCCTCCTAAGGCTAGGAGCATGGCTGAGAGAAGATGGCGACTTAGTGGGTAAAACCCCACTCTGGTCACATGGCTCAGCAAGCAGAGGATTTCGGCTCTCCCTTGCCTCTTCCGCTGGGTGCCTTTGTGTAATGCCAAACCATCCATCGTGCATGACAACCTGTCAAATGAGGACCCCAAAGCTAGCAATGTTCATTAATTAGTTTGTCCCAGTAACGCCTAGTGAGAGAAGAGCCAGGATTTGCATCCTGGTTGTCAGCTACTTCGAAAGCCCACGTTTGTAATGGTGTGGGAGACCTTCATATGTCAACTTTTATAGATAAGAAAACTGAAGCTCCAAGGGTTTAAAGCAATTTGCCTATGACTGGAAATCAGGAGTAGTGTAAGGGAAAATGAAACTCAAGATGTCTGTCTCCAAATCTCACTCACTTTCCTAAAATCAAATTAACCTCAGTAATTTTAAGTGGCAAAAATATGACAGAATGCAAGAAATTGTGGGCCAGTAATTCAGGGGTTGAACATGGATGAATTGCTTTAAAATTATCAACTGTATATCTCAGAATATGACTTTGAAGCAATTAAATTGTCATCACATTTCTGGTGGTCATATTTTGAATGCTGAAAAAAATGCCTAGCTTGAAAATTTGAGATTTCTTTCCCCTTCGCATAACTGGGTAGCATTACCTATAAAACAGAGGGCAATTTCGCATTATTACAGGAGTTATACCAAAAAAAACTTGGGTACGACTAGCACAGTAATATTTGTGAAAATGACCCCTATCTTGTGGAGATTTCCCATTGCCTGTGGTCCATAGTTGTTTATTCAGATACTCATTTCAAGAGGTACGTGCACCTGCTTTGAGGTGTGATGACAACTCTATGTCCTGACTTCCTGTGTCTTTTCAGCCTCGGAATACAGAAAACAATGATGATGATGCTAAAATGCCTTGTATCTAAAAACTCGTACATCCTTTCTAGATAGTAACTGATAATTCATTTTTTCCCCATAGCATCTCTGAGATAAACCGTTCTCTTATATTCATTTTATGATGAAACCGAGATTTGGAAAACTCACGATCCGTACGCCATGATGCCAGTGGTGGGGCGATAATGAAGATTGCGTATGGTGTGTTCCTTTGTGGGTAAAAGAAACACACACTTGTGTGCTCTCTCGGATACTGACCAGGTCCCAGTACAGTAGGATGATGATGGTTCTGTCTTCACAGAAGAGGAAACGCAGGCTCAGGAAGCTTGCGCTCATTCACTCATCCACTCATCCATTCAGTACGTGCTTAGTGGGAGCCTGCTACAGCCAGGGCCTGTTCAGGTTGCCGAGGACACAGCTGTAGACAAACGAGACAAAACTCCCTCAGGGAGTTTATAGTCCTGCTGGCTGATACGTTTGACTGCTAAGGCTGCCATAACAAAGTACCACGAACTGCGTTGTTTCAACAACCAAAATGTATTTTCTCTCAGTTCTGGAGGCTGGAAGTCCAAGATGACAGGTCTCGTTTCTCCTGAGGCCTCTCTCCTTGGAGGTGGCTGCCTTCTCCCTATGGCCTCACATGCCTTTCCTCTGTGTTTACACATCCCTTGTGTCTCTTCATGTGTCCAAATTTTCTCTTCTTATAAGGACACCAGTCAGATTGGATTAGGGCCCACTCAACAGACTCATTTTACCGTAATCATCTCTTTAAAGGCCCTATCTCCAAATAAAGTCCCAGTCTGAGCAACTGGGGTTTAGAGCTTCAACGTATAAATTTTGGGGGACACAGCTCATCCCATGACACCAGCCTAAAGCCACACACGTGACAGGTAGGAAGCCTGGATTCATCTCTGCTCTTCTGACCTATTATCAGAACCTAGAAGCTGTTGCCGCTTGTCTACCAGAGCAAGACCGGACACAGCACTGCTGGCCTGCAGGGGCATGTGTGTGTACGCGTGTGGCATGTTCGTGTGTTGTTAGGAACAAACTACTTATAGGAAGGGTAAGTTTGTACTTCAGGGGCTTGGATAACAGTTTAGGGTAGCTGATCTCCCAAAGCTCCCCAGAACTTTCCGATTCATTGCTCAGATCTCACCAATTATTCCTTCCCCTTCAGCCGTCGGCTCTTGAACATTTTGGTTTCTTCCGTGTCTTTTTCCATGACTTCAAAATTCACACCATTTAAAAATAGTAGCTTCGACTATTCTTCAAACTAGAGCTTCTTTCTCTTTGACTTCAAGACTTTCTGGTTTGATACCTTCAAATGTTTTTCCCTTCCACACCAAGCAGTTAATGCTCGCTGGTGGTTTAGCTTTTCAAATACCTTCGTAATCATACATTTTGTGTTTATTTATTTGTTCTTTTCTCAGTTTTAACTGTGTATCTTTGCCTGCTATGCTGGAATAAACAAGGTTATTAACTGAATGATATTTTTTTAATGTATTAAGAAGTCCTATTGCTTTTTTTAAATGCTTCTTCTAAGCACAAGGCAGATCTGTACAACTGAAATTTCCACTCTGTGCTCTCAGTTTACTGACTGTGAAATAAATAAAAGACAGCTTTTGCGTTTGGTAACCTTGAAGTTCTCAGGGTACTTTTACCACCAAGGCTGGGTAAGTGAGTGTTTTCAAGTGACTTAAGGAGACCAGGGGAGGGAGACGGTGCACAGGGAGTGAGCCTGGTTTTTACATGAAATAAAAAGAAGACTTGGGATATTTAAAACTCAAATTAAGAGAAGTAAGCAGAAGTGAGGAGGAAAAAAAAAAACCAGAGGGGAATAATTTTATAATTTAAGATGCACATGATGCGTTTCAATATTGTAATACGCACAGAAGCTCTTAATTTTCTAATATATTCAGTAACTCATGGTGCTTTTCTTCTGGAAGGAGTGCAGGTGACTTCACATGTATCCTTTTTCTTTCCCATAGGTATCACCTCTGCATGCGGCAGAACCATCTCTAGGATAGAGTAGAACCACTAGTTAACAGAAAATAATCGGACTCCTTCAATAATGAGCAGAAAGAAAGATACTTGGGATCCAATGAATAGTAAAGGCACTCGTTCTGGCAAATGAATTCTGGCCTAGCTGTTAACTAAATTTGTTATAGTAACAATTTTAAAAAGCCTTTTATTCTGTTTGAATAAAGACAAAAATAGTATCCCAAGTATCTGGAGCTGTACCTCTCCTTTAAATTTGTTCTTTCTTCATAGACCTAGCCATTTTGAGGCTTGAAGCTTTTCTTGGCAAATAATTCTGTGGTGCCCTATTTTTTCATAGGATGAAAAAGTTCATGTTAGATACATACAGTGACCTTTTGCTGTCTAAATATTCAGCAGACACTAGTGTGATTTCCTGAACCAAATAAGACTGGAGTTTTATGAGACAAGCAGAGGTCAGCAGGCTTTTTCTATAAAAGGCCAAATAGTAAATATTTTGGGATTTGTAGGTCATATGGTCTCTATCTTTACTCACCTCTGCCTTCGTAGTGCGAAAACAGCCGTAAACAACATGTCCAGTTGACCCTTGAAAAACACAGTGGTCAGGGGCACCGAACCCAGAGCACTTGAAAAAAATGTGTTAACTTTTAACTCCTCAAAAGCTTAGCTACTGCTAGCCTACAGAAGCCTTACTGATAGCCTGGACAATCTATTAACACGTATTTTGTATGTTAGATGTATTATATATTGTATTTGTATAATAAAGCAAGAGAAAAGAAATGTTATTAAGAAATATCATAGGGAAAAGAAATATATTTGCTTTCATTAAGTGAAGGTGAGTCATCGTAAAGGTCTTCATGCTTATTGCCTTCATGTTGAGTAGGCTGGGGAGGAGGAAGACGAGGGGTTGGTCTTGTTGTCTCAGGGGTGGCAGAAGTGGAAAAAAATCCTCCTATAATTGGACCCATGCAGGTCAAACCCTTATTCTTCAAGGTCAACTGTAAATGAATGGGTGTGGCTGTGTTCCAATATAACTTTTATTTATGGATACTGAAATTTGAACTATGTGTAATTTTCAGATGTCACAAAATACGATTTTGACTTTTTTCTAGCCATCTAAAAAACGTAAAAAATATTCCTAGCTTGTGGGCTGCACAAAAACAGGCTATGCACTTTTATTTACTGACCCTTGGGATGAAAGCTTGTGTGGCATTAGTGGTTGCGTTATGCTATTGAGGGATATGTCACATGATTGATTCTAATCAGCAAATTAAGGTAGTGATTCTCACCTAAACATTAATACACTGAAATAGCTAGATAATTGAGTTGTAGTATCAGGACTTAGATTTTCTGCCACATGTAACCAAAATCAGAACGAGAACTGCCTAGTTCTGTCAGGTTCTAGTTCTATTTACTCCGTGTGGTAGAGATGTGATTTTTTAAAATGTCTTTTCTACCATATTCTTTTCCCTACACCTTCCTCCCACTAAAGGAGACTCTTTTCCAGCCCAGCTCCTGGGTCTTTTCTGATCTTGAATTGGGAGAAAGATAGGACCTTAGAGGCACAGAGAGTGAAGGAAGGACAGAGCCAGACAAGCAGAGCTGCTCGACCTGGGAAGATTGGAGGACGTGAGAAGACGGGGAATCCTTATGGCTGCGACTGTGGGGTCAGTTTTGAATTTTAGGCTGTGGGAAGCTGAGTAGAAGAGAAAAGAGGGAAGGGGGAAAGGAATTTGAGTAGTGTTGTTAGGTATTATTAATTAGCTCTTTTTTGATGTGCTTCTAGAAGCGTAAGTAAAGATTAGAGTTCCCTTTTAAAGCTTACGTCTTGGCTGCTGGGCTGTGTGTCTTTGTTAAGATTCCTTCCAGAGACCGGGCCACACGAGGCCTCAGATTTATTAGGTATATAGCTGTCTAAAATATCATAAAAAGAAGAACACCACATGCACAATGCAGCTTATTTGATTTTTATTTACTCTTTTCTAGATAACTTGGAATTACTAAATATTTCATGAACTTTGACAAAGAGTGTACAACTTGCACAGGGGCTAGAGTTGCCAAAAGATAGGTTAATTAGCATTTTAGTTTGGGCTTTGAGGGTAAGGATTGTTCACTTATCCTAAGAAGAAGGTTTGAGACTTTGTTTTGGTTTCCGGGTACAATAGTTCAGCAATCCTAGTTGAATTCCTCATTTGAGTAATGTGTTCTCTGATAGACCTAAGAACATTAAGAAAGTAATTAATTTAAAAATGCCAGTGTCATTTTATAAATTAAGAAGTATCTATTTACGTGCACAGACTCAGTAGAACTGTGACATATGATTCTTATCCACCGAGGGCCTTCTGTCTACTTAGTTTTGATAACATGAAAAGGCAAAAAAGAGATTCTAAAAATGAGAGCAACATAGCATCCTGTCTCATAAATATAAATATCTGCAGATATATAAGATACCATAAATTGTTTTGAGAAGCTGTCAAAACTTCCATTAGAAACTTTATTTGAAATATATAACAACAATAAAAATCTGTGGAATGAATGAATGAATGCCATAGCCCCTCTTCACTTTACCTTGGGCCTGAAGCTAGGGCTAGGATTCACTCAGAAAAGACAGTTGCTCTTGCTAAGAGATTTGGTTTCTTCCTTATAGATTTCTTGATTGGCTGACACCTTCCACATGCTTTTCTAGATAACTTGGAATTTATCACAGCACAGAAATAACTCTTCAAACGCAATTACACTTTAAAATAATTTAATAACTCAAAGGAAACATACAAAGAAATGAAGTTGATTTGCTCAGTTCTTCTAAAGCTCAGGCAGCAATCAAATTATCACCAATATCCTCACCAATAAGGACAAAATAGTTTTGAATAATCAAACACTTTGCAAATACATGAAATGTTACCCCTCAAAGCTCTATCCATTGCTTACCATCTTGAGATGGAAGAAGATTTTGATTGAGATGGTCTATGATCACACTGGTACACTATGTTTGCTAATCCCAATCCAAATACTGAGTGGTATCATTAGAGATACAGTTGCTTATAATAGCAGAGCTAAGCTTATGCGTAGCTCACGTAAATGGCACTAGACAATACAGTATATTGATATTTACTCTTTGAGTATGCTGAGGTAGCAATTACTGTATAAACTGTGTAAGGCAAATTCATCTTCTGTTCATGTAGGGAAAGTCTCATGTATACCACGAAAGGCTAGAAATGTGCTGAATCTGTCACTTATATTCTATTTACATTTGAAATACATCAGGAGTCCCCCGTCTGTATTTTCTCTAGCTCTCCAAATGCTGCCTGCTGATGGATAGTTTCTATTCATAGGCCCAGAATTGAATCAGTCAGAGCAGAGGTAGGATTTCAATTTCCATCATGTGACTGGATCTTCAATTAGTCTTGGTGCCAACAGATTTAGTGACTCATATTCTGGGGTTGCCCCAGATGTTCTTATAGCTTGAATACTCATTTTGTTTTCCAAGTTGGGCTTTTGTTTAGTTTGCTTGTTTAGCACTTGTGTTCTTTCCTGAGATGGGAAGCTTGTTCTGAATTCAGGCTCTGCTTGGTGGGACCCTGATAACTTATGAGAAGATGGTAGAGCACTACCTTTTAATACTGAAAAAAAAAAAAGTCAACCTAAAATTCTATACCCAGCAAAATTATTTTTTGAAAACAAAAGCAAAATAGGAAATTATTCACACACACACAAGCTAAAAGAATTCATCACCGGCAGAACAATGTAAAAAATGTTAACGGTAGTATGTTAGTCAGGAGAATAATATCAGGTGGATATATGGATTGATATAGAGAAATAAAGAGTGCCAGAATAGTAAAGACATGAGTAAATAGGCAAGTTTTTATTTATTATTTAAAAGTCTTTAAAATATAATTGAATGTTTAAACAAACATAATAGCAATGTATATAAAAGATGTTTGGCAACATTAGCATAAAGGCCATGATGGGAAAAATGGAAGGTTCTTATACTATAAAAGGAAAGGTATAAAATACACTTTATGTAGACTGTGATAATTTAAAAGTGTATACTATAAACTCTACAATCACCACTACAATAACAATATATTTACACCTAATGAGCCAACAAAAGAGATAAAATGAAATTTTAAAAACAATCCAATAAAAAAGGAGAACAAGAAAAAGATGGAACAAACAGAAAAAAATAGCAAGATTATAGACATAAGCATATTGAAAGTCACATTAAATTTTAATGGTCTAACCATTAACCACCACGCAGATATTATGAGATTGTTTACAAAAGCAAGACCCAACTGTATGGTGTTTTCAAGAAATAATTTAAATATGAGGAAAAAATAGATTAAAAGGAAAAGGATGGAAAAAAATATAAACATTATAAATAATATAAAACAATATAACAGTCAAAGGAAATCTGGAGGGACTATATTGTTATCAAAGTATATTTTAGAGCAAAGACTATTATCAGGGACAAAGAAGATCATTTCATAATAAAGGGATCATTTTACCAAGAGGACATACAGTGCTAAATGCACATGCACCCAATAACAGAACTTCAAAATACATAAAGCAAAAACTGATACAGCTACAAGGAAAATAGACAAATCCATAACTATTTCAGAAATTTTAATATCCCTCTGTCAATAATTGATAGAACAAGTTGATACAAAATCAGGACGGACATAGAAGATGAACAACACTATCAACCAAACCTGACCAATTGATACGTATAGAACTCCATCCAATAGCAGCATTATATTTATTATTTTCAAACACGCACAGAGCATTTACCAAGAGAAATCATATTCTGGGGCATAAAACAAGTCTCAATACACTTAAAAGGATGCAAGTAATACAAAGTAGTTTTTTGATTGCAATTGAATTAAACTAGAAACAAGTAAAGAAAGATCTCTGGAAGTCCTCAAGTATTTGAAAACTAATTAACATAGTTCTAAATAACTCATGGGTTAAAGAAGAAATCACAAGTGAAATTAGAAAGTACTTTGATCTGAAAAAAATTGAAAACATAACATATCAATATTTGTGGGATGCAAAGTAACATTTATGGCAAAACTTGTAGCATTAAACACCTATTGGAAAAGAAGAAATGTCTTAAATTATAACCTCAGCTTCCATCTTAAGAGATAAGAGAAAGAAAAACCACTGCACATATATTTGGAATGACTAAATTTAGAAAGACAGACAATATCAAGTTGGTGAAGATATAGAGGAACTGGAATGCGTAGGAGATGCTGATAAAATACAAAATGATGCAATCATTTTGGTTTCTTAAAACGTTAAACACACACTTACAATATGACGCAACAATTCTATTCTAAGGCATTTACCCTAGAGAAAAAGAAGCATATGTCCACAGAAAGACTTCTAGAGGAATATTCACAGCAGCTTTATTCATAAACAACCAGTCATAAACTGATGAATGGATAAAAAAATTGTGGCATGTTCATATAGTGGAATGTTACTCCTCAATAAATATGATGAGTCATTGATACACATGACAGAGATGGATGGCAAAGTAAACATGCAGAGTGAAAAAATCCAGACCAAAACAAAAAGGGTACAGAGTTTGTGATTCCATTAAATGAAATTCTAGAAATAGTGTCCTAATCTGCAGTGACTGAAAGCAGATCAGTGGTTTCTTGAGGAAGAAGGGAAGAGCAGAGAAGGAAGGGACAACAAAGGGGCAAAGTGGCTTTGGGAAGAATGGATGTGTTCACTATCTTGGCTGTGGTGATGGTTTTGTGGTTTTATGCACATATCAAAATTACACACTTTAAATATGTGCAATTTATTGTTTTTCACTTGTACCTAACTCATCCTCCAAAAGAAATCTGCCACTGTACTTTTTCTAAAATACCAATTGTTATGTAAAATTTTCCACTTAGGAAGAACTTAAGAGTGTACTAACAACACTCAGTGTTAGGAGCAGGAAATGGAAACAAATCAGACACGGTTTTGCCTTCAATGAGCTTTCAGTCTTAGAAAAAATATATGGAAGCAACTTCTATGCAGTGCTTGGTAATCTGTAAAATATTGATTTTCACAGCATTAGCTCATAGGAGAGTGATTATTTTTAATCTAAGATATTAATTATGTTTTAAAGGCATATACATATATATATATGGGGGAGTGGTTGTGTATAAAATAAGCCTTTGGCCTTACATGAGATTCTGGGAACAGCTAATGCTATCTATGTGAAACTTGTTTCCGTTTGGTGCAGGAGCTGGATGTCCCTGTATGCAGGAAGAGAAGATGGCCACAGACAGGAAGAAGGAGTAGACTGGAACCTGAACTGGTCTCTCACCACCTCTAAGCCTATAACTTTGACAATAGGGGTGTCCTTCACTATGGAGTTAAACACATATCTGGTCCAGAAATTGAGTAAGTCAGGCCTATGTTGATCCACTAAGGCAATAAATAAGAGACAGCAGGCAAGTCCCATATATTGCCCCAAGCTCTGCTCTGGCCTTCCAAGAGTTAAAAGCAAGATGGCTTCTGCCCAGCTGCTGGCTTCCAAATCTTGTGCAAAATGTTACTGTGGATCAGGAAGGGAATTCCAAGGACGTGAAGTTCAGTTTTTCTATGTTGATGTAATCAAACCATACACACACGTATATATGTATATGCATGTACATGTATATTTATTTGTGTATATGTGTAGTATATATCATATATGTAGTTATATGTTTAGTACTTTTTGGCAAAACTGTACTATTAAGCAAAATGACCATTACTGAGCATGTCCTGTGTGCTGAGCTCTGTGCTGATTGCCTTACATACATTATATAATTTTATTCTTAAATAATTCTACAAATATATAGCATTGTCACCATTTCGTAGATGAAGAAAACGAGGGTAGAGAGCTTAGCTGACTTGTCCAAGATTAGATGTCTGCAGGCTGTAGAGCAGGGTACAAACTCCAAAGCCCGTGTTCTTAACATGTGCTCCAAACCCACATGGCAATTCAGTGAGATGAGAATAAAAAATAAAACTAAAAAACATATAAATAGTAAATTACCAGAACATATTTAAATAACCATTTACAGAATTTTTAAAACATGGCAATGCTAAACAAATTGAAAATCCTCTGAAATAAATAACCGCTCAAATCATATTTTAAAGATTTTAATCTCATCTGTGTAGTACTCTCTCTAATTTGCACTGAGTATACACATTCCTAAAATATATGCCAACAACATGCAAATGTTTACTGACTTCAATTTACAAAAAAGAAAAAAAAAAAAGAGGAATCAGAATAGCCATGTGGATGAGAGGCAAGGGGAGGGAATGCGACAGAGGGAGAGAAACACAGGCGAGAGACAGAGAGACAGAGACACAGCGCAGAGAAGAGGCCCGAAGCTGAGGGCGAGATATGCAAATGCTCATTGACTCTGTAATGAAAAATCTTCTTATTAAACTGCGCTTTATCTGGGAACAGTCTTCCTTTTAGGAACATATCCAAGCAGAGATAAAGGCGTCTTACTATACTCATTAAACTGCATGGCTTGATGCAATCAGACTTGTATAATTTGCATATGGAGCAGTTTAATCTAGCTCACCCTGCCTTGCACCTATTGTTAATCATGCCCAGCTTCCTCCCTCCTTCCCCCCTCCTCCTCCACTAACCCTTTGATTCAAACAGATAAATGAACAGACATAAGGACATCAACATCTTTGTGAGTGATCAGCAGCCTTGTGCTTTCAGAATATCCCCTGGTTTGTGGATTATGTCTCCGTTGACATTCCACAGTTTGATGGTGTCCGTCCATCTGATTTAGAGAAGGCTGTACATGGACAAATCAAGATGACAGAAAATCTTTATTAATATACATCACAGGGCTAAGTCTCTGTTAATCTTTAGCTATAAATAATAGGATAGGTATTCTCACTTTACTTATTGAATGGAACCTGCTTTCAACAAAGTATCTTTGAGTCAGGATGCAAGGTTTTGACTACATAAGGAGACTTTTAAGAATATATGGAAACTTTGTAACTACTCCTTGGCTGTTAAGTAACTTGCAGTTATGAAGATGGCTACAATTTGATATTAGATGTGTTTGTCTCTAATAAGTATGAGAAAAACTATTCAGTCATATGGCTTCCTGTTACTTGTGTTAAGGGGATAGGGTATGGAAATTGGGAAAAGGGAATCAGTGTAAGGTTTACTCTACTTCCTCTCAAATTTGACATCATTCCCCAAATCCCAATGCTGTCTTCTAGCTACCCTCATCCTTCCCATCACCCACACTCTTCCAGGGTCAGAGGCAGAGGAGGAACATAGGAGAGAAGATGGTGGGATATCTCTCTGGAGTGAATTGCATCATTCAGGAATGACAGGGACCAGCTAAAGTGTCTATGAAAAATCCTTAATCACACCCTCCTGATAATGGGATAGGATTACGTTGCTGCCTGAGAGTGAGGATCCCCGCTTAAGAAGCATGGGAGGAAGTCAGTGAATACAGTCATACAGTCATCCGATGTTAACCAAGGGGCTATTTTCTGAGAAGTACATCCTTAGGTGATTTCGTCGCCGTGTGAACACGATAGAACGTACTTACACAAACCTCAATGGTAGAGCCAACTACACACCTAGGCTGTGTGATATGGCTTATTGTTCCTAGGCTATACACCCGTACAGCATGTGACTGGACTGAATACTGTAGACAACTGTAACACCATGGTAACTATTTGTGTATCTACACATAGAAAAGGTACAGTAAAAATACTGTATAGAAGATGAAAAATGGTCACCTCTGTAAGGAACTCGCCATAAATGGAGGCTGCAGGACTGGAAGTTGCTGTGGGTGAGTCAGTGATGAGTGAATGTGAAGGCCGAGGACATCGCTGTGCACTGTTGTAGATTTAACAAATGCTGTACATTTGGGCTGCCCTATACTCATAAAAAATATTTTTCTTTCTTCAGTAATAAATTAACCTTAGCTTATTGTAACTTTTTAAAACTTTTTGACTTTTGTAATAACACTTAGCTTAAAACACAAACACACTGTACAGCTGTATAAAAAATATTTTTTCTTTATATCCTTATTTTAGGAGTCTTTTTCTATTTAAACATTTTTAAATTTAATTTTTATTTTTAAAACTTTTTTTTTAAAACCCGAGACACCAACAGACGTTAGCCTAGACCTACACAGAGTCAGGATCATCAATATCACTGTCTTCCATCTTGACCCGTTGTCCCACTGGAAGGTCTTTGGGGCAATAACATGCATGGAGACATCATCTCCTGTGATAACAATGGCTCCTTCTGGAATACCTCCCGACGGACCTGCCTGAGGCTGTTTTACAGTTACTTTTATTTTTTCATCACTAGAAAGAATACACTTTAAAATAACAATAGAAATAATCGATAAAAAGTATAGTATAGTAAACACATATATGAAGATATATCAGTAACAGTAATATAGTAACATATTTATTATCACTGTCAAGTATTATGTGCTGTGCGCGTGTTCGGTGCGGTGTGTGCTAGGCTTTCTATGACTGGCAGTGCAGCAGGTGTGATGCGTCAGCATCACCACAAACACGTGAGTGATGTGCTGCTCTACAGTGTTACGGTGGCTTTAACGGTTCTGGATGATGGGAATCTCTCAGCTCCACTATACTCTCACGAGACCACCATTGTGTATGCAGTCTGTTGTTGACTGATACATCTTTATGCGATGCATGACTGTGTCTCAGGGGCAAGACTGAAACATTTAGAAGTGTCAGGCAAATAACACTTAAAGTTTAAAGGGTTTAGTCCAGTCTGTATAGGACTCTACTTTGCTCTGTGTCTCCCCAGTCTGAGAAGGTCAGGTTGGATATTGGGTCAACACATACTCAAATGGCAGGTGAGGCAAGGGAGTTGTGGTAAGCGTGGGCGAGCATAGATCCTCTCCTGCTGTCTGGACAGCCCTCTGGAGGGCAAGCCACCCTCCTGCACTTTGAAAAGGTGAGAAAAGAATAAATAAAAAAACCATTCCAGGCTTTGGGAAACCGTACATTTGGAGGAAGTCCCTTGTATTAGGATGGAGTAGAACAAAGAGTGAGTTCTTCCCAAGAGAGATGATGTTGGTTATCTTTTTCTTAGAATACTGAATCTGCAACTCTTTCTCTATAGTGTTCACTGATTCACCAACATTTGCTTTCTTTCTTCCCTTCTGTGTCTTCAGGATGTAGAACTAAATACAGAATAGGAAACACCTGAAGTCTGAAGTTAAATATGTTTGGGTGTCCAAATCTTGTCCTACATATCCAGCCAAATGATACGGTAGCAACAATAACAATAGCAGTAACAACAATAGACATTTGTTGAGTATGCACCAGGAACCAAGCTAAACGCTTTCTATGAATTACCTCATTTAGTTTCCCCCAAACACTTAGGCTGTTATTATTATCATACCTATTTTTACATTTGATGTAACAGGCTTGGGAAGGTACCTTAGGTACCTTGCTCAAGATCATTCAGAAATTTGTTGGTTTTGGCTTTTGTTTTATCTTTCTTCTGTTCTTTTCTTCCTTTCCTTCCTTTCTTTCTTTCTTTCTTTCTTTCTTTCTTTCTTTCTTTCTTTCTTTCTTTCTTTCTTTCTTTCTTTCTTTCTTTCTTCTTTCTTTCTTTTCTTTCTCTTTCTCTCTCTCTCTTTCTTCCCTCCCTCTCTCCCTCCCTCCTTTTCTTTCTTTCTTTATTTCTTTTCTTTCTTTCTTTTTAGATGAGGCCTTGCTCTGTCACCCAGGCTGGGTGCAGTGGCACCATCATAGCTCACTGCAGCCTCAAACTCTGAGGCTCAAGTGATCCTCTTGCCTCAGCCTCCTGAGTTGCTGGGATTACAGGCATGTGTCACCACGCCTGGTGGTTTTGGCTTTTAATATCCATCTCTGTGCCTCTGCTGCCTGTTAGCCCCTGACTTCCAGCTGAATAAATGATCAATGAGTTTGCAGGAGAGCAATTCATAGTGCCTCCTCTTCTGCCTACCTCTCACTGCCACGTGTGACTACAGAAGCAGTGGGGGCAAAGCCTTTGTTTACCTGTATCTGGTACACCTGGGGCAGATATGCAATCTGTGTTCATCCTATCAGTGTTGTCTCCCCAGAATTTGAGTCCTGGTCACACAATGCAAAGCACAATGGGAGGACAGATTCGCCACAGCAGCAGTGCAGCCTTGTCTGTGATCCAAGGTGTCCAGTGGCTGGGATTCCCCTGGTTCCTGCCTGCTTTCCAAGTCCAGCCTTTGTGGCTTTCACTGATTCCATGGACCCTAGATATCCTCTTTTTAAAAGGCCCCTTTTCAACATAGCTAAACAACAACTGATATCTTGATCCTTAAATTCAGGGCATGAGTTCATTCTCCCACAGATAAGAGATCTTCATTCTTAGGTCATGATTTGGTGATATCATTTATTCATTTCCTTGCTGTTCCTATACGAACCCTATCTATTTGTGAAGTTCCAGCTCAAATACTCTCATGATGCCTTGGCTAACACTCTTGTCTGTGAGGACTTTGTGTTGCTATAATCTATTATGCCCCAAGTGGAGCTGAACCGTGGAGCACCGACACTCTGCTTGTGCTCTGCAGTGCGGGAGAGCTCTCCTGGAAGTGTATGCTCATCGATTCAGTTATTATTCAACGGTATTTATTATGTGACAGAACTTTAGTAGGTGCTGGTGACAAAAAGGGAAATATACACTTTAAACATGTGATGTGTGTTTCCAAAGAGGAAGTAAGGGCACTGCGGGAAAGCATGGTGGGAAGTTCAACCTCCTCTGGGGCCATAGAGGGGCCCATGAGATATGTGAAATCTCTACAGTGTAGTAGCGTGTGCATATTTGAGTTTTTCTGGAACAGGTCTCTGTAACTGTCATTGGATTCTCTAAGAGCACCATGACCCCCCAAAATGTTAAGAACCCAAACTCCAAGTGTACCTGCTTCTCTGTCCTTTCAGTTAGTGAAATCTCTTTGAGTCGGGGAACCGAGTCTTACAATTCTCTTCCACTGCCCACGTGACCTACTTCTACTGCGAAGCGTATAGTAGATTCTCACTGCATTCTTATCCGTTACTGAGGAACCCTGAGAAATGAAAACTTTGCTTCAAAATGTAGGTCAAATTTCCCCTTCTTGTCACAGGGTTTTCTAAAACTCAAATTTAATCATCATGTGTGTTGTTCAAAATCATATTCTTTAGAATTGTATTGTCTAAGATAAATTGCCTGGCGGTGAGAAATTAGGATCCCTTTTAATTTTTTGATCACAAGTTTAGTCTGAAAGCGGCACTGCCAGTGACAGCTGACCCTCCATTTAGATGCCAGGCTGCTACCCCACACATCTTCTGTGACCCTTCGCGAAGAGTAGCAGGTACAAGCGTTTTAATTTCAGCCTTGCCTCGGTAGGTAACCAGCCCTGCTTCTTCTGCCTGCCAGCAAACTGGGAAGAATACGAAACACCCTTTCTCATTCAAAATGATTGCTCTCAGGCCTCTGGGAGATCTGATTGAAAAACTGAGTCCTTCTGGCCAGACTGGGAATCTGGAAATTAGCTTTTTATAGTTTCGAGAAGCCTTGGAATGAAAGAAGATGTTAGGAGAACAAGTGGCAACCAGGTCAGAATCAATATTTATTGGCTTATTAAAGGAAGGGGGATGTTGGGAACAAGTGTCTCTCCACTTGTGTGGGCTGGGGAATAGAAGTCTATGTATGCCAACTGCTGCCTGCCTGTGAATCCCAACTGTTGGGGTCGAATATTCTCATTTTTCTTATATTTACAGTATTTGAAATTTCTCATTTAACATTACACCTGGCGTGTGTATTAGCCATTCGGGTGTTAACATGGGAATTATTACACGTGAAATGATTTCTAGTTTTTGTTTCTTCTCTCTCTCTAAACTCTCCCTTTCCCCAGCATGCCTGCTTTCCCTCCCTTCAGCATTTACCTCTGTGGGGAACATGCTGGTAGAATGTTCATCATCAAAGACAGCCCTTCTCTGTGTTACAGAAGTCATGGATGGGCTCTCAATCAGTTTCTCCCTCTATTAAGGTACCTGGAGACTGAGGGTTCTAATGAGTGTGGTTTTCCAGGAAGTGTGAAGAGTGCTGGGAGAGTGTTCTCTTTCACCTTTCCTTTCAACACCAATGAAAATCCCCCTCATTACTGCTGATGCTGGAAATTTCTCCCTAAGATGCTGTCCTTTGGATCAAAGTGTTCTCTTGGGGAGAGAGGGGTGATGTACTGAATCTCACAGGAGCCTTGGCACACCCGATTACTTCATGCAATTCAAACATTTGACGTGACTTTTACTGAGCAGCTAGTCTGTGCCTGCCACTGTGCTACGTGCTTTATATTAATCAAAGCACATCATTCTCTCAGGTTCCCTCATTACATCAGTTTCATAATTGGCTCAAAAACTTTTCTGAGGACAATTCAGGTGACAAGCGACGTGACCAGAATTTGATGCCAGTCTAACGTGGCTTCAAATGTAAGGCGTTTCCACTATACAAAATGAAATAAAACCACAAACACTATACATAAGGTACTTAGATAAAAAAAATTAGTCCCTTCAAGTATCTACTCCCCTCAATTTATATTAGGGCAGATCATCAAAAACTGTAACACTTGAATATTATTGGGGAATTGAAGGGATTCAGTCATTCAATAATATTGAGTGCCTGTTATGTGCCAGGAACTTTTCTAGTTGCTGGGAATATAACAGTCAACAAAACAAAGACTCAAAGTCTCTGCAATGCTTACATTTTTTATATACATAGTATATTAGAAGTTTACTATTGCTATGGGAAAAATAATCAGGGAAGAGCAATAGAGCAAAGGGGTGGATTGTAATTATAAATTATTAGTAGGAGGCTGTGTAGCCTTCACTGAGAAGGTGACAGTTGAGCAGATATGTAGGAGCAAGCCATGAACAGAGAGCTCTGGGCAAAGGGAAGAGCTGATGCAAGACACACAGGCAGCAGCATGCTGGGTGTGGTCAGCAAGGCAGGCAGTGGAGCTGGGTGAGAAATGGGGAGGACATACTAGAAGATGAGATCAGTGAATTCGTGATGAAGGGGGAGATTACTCAGTTGCTGGCAGGCCACAGAGAGGATTTTGGTTTCTAACCCGAGAGAGACGAGAACTCATTACAGGATTTTAAGCAGAGGAATGACTTCACTTGAGTTCCTTATGGTAGGATCACACTGGTTGATGTATTGTCTGCAGTCTGCAGAAAGCAAAGATAGAGGCAGAAAAACCTGTCAAAAGGTGATTGTGGCTACTCAGTTGAGACATGATATTAACTCAGATCAGGTTGGTTGTAGTGGAGCGGGTGAGAAGTAATTTTATTCTTCGTAAATCTGGAAGATAAAGCCAGTAGGATTTGTTGACCAATTGTGTGTGTGTGTGTGTGGGGGGGGGGGTGACAGAAAGCAAAGCATCAAGGCTAACTCCATGATTTTTGTCTAAATATTTGAAAGGATGAAGTAGCCCTTACTGAGATGGTACAGATTTAAGCAGGAATGTCAGGGATTTCCCATTGGATATGCTAAATCTGTGATTCTGCTAGATATCCAGATATTAATAGGCAATTGAATATTTGAGTCTGGAGTTAAGGGGAGATATCGCAGCTGGTGATAAAAGATTGGAGGTCATTAGTGTAGGTATTTAGTATTTAAAGTAAAGGAATAGATAAGAAGAAATTCAAGGACTGAGCCTTGGAGCACAACAAAAATAAAAGGTTGAAGAAATGGTTGGAGAGATGTGGGAGAAAAAGCAAAGGACAGTGGGCATTAGGAAAACCAAGACAGTTTGTGTCATGGAAACTCAGTAAAGAAATTGTTCCAAGCAAATGGAGGTGGTGCTGAAGGATTAAATAAGATGAATACAGAGTATTGATGATTTTATTTAGCAATGTGGAAGTCTTTGTTGACCTTGACAAAAGCAGCTTGAGTGAAGTGGTTGCAGAGGTATAGGTAAAAGCCTAATTAGTGCGATTTTAAGGGAGAATGAAAGAAGAGATCTTGGAGAGAGTGAGCATAGACAACTCTTTCAAGGAGTTTTACTGTATAGGAGTGCAAAGAAATAGTAGATAGAGAGGAAACTGGGGTTTTGGGAGTTTTCTTTATTTTTATGCATGTTTGTGTGCTAATGTCAATAGTCCATGAAAGATGGTAAAAACTGGAAGAAGCAGGTGAAAAATGGGAGAATTGCTAGAGAAATGCCTTTGCATAGGTGAAAGGGGTTGAGATCTGGTAGGAAAATGGAAGGATTGGTCTTAGCTCAGACGACTTCGTTCCTCCATGGTATGAGGAAAGGAAGCAGAGTCTGTGGGCACCGCTGCTGCTGGGTGGAACATATGGTGGTAAGAACTTGTTGAAGTACCCAACTAACAGCTTCCATTTTCCACTGGTGTAGGAAAGAAGTTATCACATGAGGGTGAAGTTGAGGGAGGAAGTGTTAGAGCCTTGGGGAGATAAGAAATAATTGTCTAGAGAAGAAGGGTATCAATAAAGTAGGGGCATCTAGAATGATTCTCAGGCAGCAGTTAGGGCCTCCTGAACATCAGTGATCATGAATTTGAAGTGAAAATAGTCAGCCAGTGAGAGATTAAGGCAGGAAAACATAATAGGGCAATTCCACTCTGCCCCAAACACATTCCAACACTAAAGGTTCTGGAAACCTGCAAGAGGGCTGAAGTGAGGAAGAGGCGGTGGACCAAAGTCAAGATCTGCTCATCTCAATATCATCTCCAGAGCTGGTGCTACACACACATGCAGATGCACCCTTGTATAAACTTTCACCGTCAAGAGTCCTAATTTTTTCTTCACTACTATCACCTAGTCAAGTTGAGTCGTTGTGGGCATAACTCAAGTAGCACTCTGATCACCTGGTCACCTTTGGCTTCATATCTGTTTGGAAAAGATTCCAAAATTTTTGTAGGCTTTAGTGATCAACCACAATTTTTGTGACTTCCTGCGTCAGTATCATGAAATGCTAATAGAGAATTCTCAGAGAATGTTAAAACCGGAAGGCCCTTAGCAAAGGTCTGGCCTTATCTTGCCAGTAAGACAACAGAAGCCCAGAGAAGAAAAGTGATTTACGTAAAGCATCTAATTTGGAATAGAAAAGGAGCTGGTACCGAGATTTTTGTCTCCTGCCCACTGCTTCTTCTGGCACGTGTCTCAGCTGGTTTCTTGGACTCGAGACAACTGTACAACTTCTCTCAATTGTGAAGTGAAAGTGGTTCTTGTAATGAATTTTACGGTGTCAACTTTATGACAGGCAAATGGACCATACTGATATGAAATTAATTTCATTTGATTGCCAATGCTGTAATAATGAGTGATTTAAATAATGCCACCTTGAGAGAACTAGCCAAAATGTCAGATTTTAAGATTTCATTACTAACCAGGGAAATAGTGAGAATCTTCAAATTGGTAGTAGGACCCATCTCTCCTTCCCCTCTTTTCCATGTCATGCCATGTCATAAGGCTACACCCTAAAATTGAGATTTCTACTTCTAGCATATCCAGTACCCACTCATGTCAGGTTGGCAATGTGAATCTACACCTTCCACTAGGCTGATTGTTGTTAAATGTGAAGTAGTAGGAGAATAGCATACTATCTATTACATAATAACTTTAATTCCCCGGTAATAACAGTGCCCCTACATGGGAGGTGACAACATAAGGGAGAAAATCTTATGGGAACAAGTTATGAAAAACACTTCTGCTTGGTCTCCCATAATTATGTAGTTTATTTATGTCATCATGGTGGAGGGATTAACATTTTCTGTGATGTGTTTTTTCTTTAGTCCATAGTGTAGTTATTTAATGGCTTTAACAAGTTGGGATTTGTGTGGCCTGAAGCATGGACGAGTGGAACAATGGAATGTTCCTAGAATGTGATAGGCAATTATCTGACAGGACTTGACTACACCAATGATCACTATGAAGGCAACTTGGATGCAAAGTTTCCAGAGAAGCATGGCTTGGAAGTCGGAAGTGAAATGAATGAGCATGATTTTATTGGCTAGTGTAGACATTTGAAACAACAATGATGATTTAGTCTCAAATGGGTGTGATTGTGGATCCCTCTGGGATGAGAGTGCTATAGGATGCATGACAGGGGCATCGTCATGAGAGCACAGCTCTACTGCCAGCTTTATCATGAACCTGTAGCTCCTACAGTAAGAAACCTCCAGGGATCCAAAGATATCATAGTGTGTATGTGTGTGCATGTGGTGTGCCCGTCCACATGGGTGTTGGTTGGGAGAGGGTAGGATGGAAGAAAGGTAATCATTTGAACTATAATATATGAATGAACACAATCCTTAAATTATGGAACAGAAGTTGAAGGATAGTTGTTTTCCCACTCCAAACTTCTGATGGGGTTTTATAAACTATTTCACAGCAGATCTCAGATGTACTTGGAGGACTTATTAATGCCACCCAAGCTCCCTGCTTTTCCTTCCTGCCTCATACTATGTGTCTAAGAGAAATAATGGTTGTTTTATAAATATGTGTTGCTCAGACATTCTCATTGTCCAAATCCTTTCTCCAAACCATGCTATCTTTTCCAACTCTATGAAAAATCTTTAGCATACATGTCACTGTGCTCACTGAGGGTTCTCAGCAAGTATTTGGGCATAATGATGCTGCTTGCTGTACATGGGATGTCACGTACTCTTAAATTTCCCTAACTCATTTTGACGTGATGAACTGACTATAAACCAGTGTTAGTATAGCATTTCACATTGGGCGGTATGCACTAGTCAAGGAAAATGCGCTTCAGTTCTAATTTATGCCAAGTAGTAACTTGGAGTACTCTTAGGGAAGATGATGTGTTCCTTGGGGCCACATGAGACTGTGTAATATATTCTGATACCAGTTAAAGTATCTTCTAAAATTCTCGATTGATTTTAATAAGAGGACTTGGCAAGGGAGGAAGAGATGATCTCCTTCATGTAAATGGTCAACTTTTTGCCTTGATAAGATATCATAAACAGAAATAGGAAAGATTACTAATTGGTGTTAACAAAAAGGCTCTTGCTGACTTGGAGGCAAAGGGACTCAATAATGTTTTACCTGTTCACATAGTCAGAGGAGAGGTTCACAGCCCTATGTCTTGTGCCACAATGGCTGAAATGGTATTTGTGTATCTTTTCTTGGTAAGGAATTTAACCATGGTATCTCAGGGGAGTGACTTTACAAAGAGAATTGAAAGAGTCCCTCACAGATAGCAATGAGACTGACCAGCATGTCGATTTGAACATAAATGAATCAAAAGATATTTTTTAAGCCATTGTGCTGGGTGTTAGGGATACACAAAGATAACTAAGATAGGCTTTTGAGTGCAAGGAGATTATAGTCTGGAGAGGAAAGCAGGCATTGCGCATATGGTATTTTTATACTTTTAATACAAGGCAAAAAGAAGTGGTGTCAAAGGTATAAATGAGAAGCAAAGCAAATGATGCACTAAGTTTTAATTGAGTACCTATGGGCACATATAGGACATAGTCCTCTGACTTTCAGAACGTGCAGTCCAGTGGCAGCAATGATAAGTTACTGTACTGTTACAAGGCAGTAAAGGCCGTGCAGTTGGCATAGCAATAATCGCAGTGGGTATTCACAAAGGAAAGACATTCATTCCAGCTGGGTGATCAGAGAAGCCTTTGTCTCTGAGTAAGGACTTGAGTCTACTCATGAAATCTGTCTTGCTCACTGGTCAAGGTGATGGAATAAGGGGCATCTCAAGCGGACCAAGGGAACAGCAGCAATGAGGTTCTGGAATCAGGGGAATGAAAGGTGGTGAGGTTCTGGAATTAGGAATAGCAACCAGCCAAAGCAGATACTGTCCATTATTGCCACGAGAAACCCCCCTGAAATGCTGGCCTGGGTGACTCTGAAAAATTTTGAGTGTGGCTACGTTCCTTGAGTCCTCTGAGAATGAGAGGGCTTGCTTCTCCGTTGCCCAGCCATGGCTTTACAACCCTCAAAGGAAGGTTTGCAAAGAAGAGTGAGGAAGAGTAAGGTGACAGAGACTGATGCGGTCAGATTCTAAGAGACTTGAGTGACAGGCTGGAGCTTTTGGCAAAGGGTTTTCTGTCTCTGTCTTTCTGGGGGCCCCTCTGGAGCTGTCCTTCTGCCTGGCAGAAGTTATTTTAATTTGGAAAGGTAATGGAACATTGTCAGTCCCAGCTCTGTGGAGCTTGGGGACACATCTGGAACGTTCTAACTTGGCCTCATAAACTGGGTGTTAGGGGGTTTCACCTCTGTACACCTTCCCATGTTTGCTGAAAAGGGTCTGAGCTGCCAGCTGAGCCGACAACCCTCACCCAGTTTCCTTAGGATCCAGGGATCACCTTTAAGTTGTTGTGGGCCACACAGGGCACCCAGGGAAGGAGTGAACATTTGAGCCAGCCAGGGTTTTGTTAGAATCAGCCAGGTAGTGGGCATGGCATCTCATCTTGGTTCCACTATCTCCTCTTTCTTCATCTCCGGCCTCCCTTCCCAACCCCTTCCTCTGCCTGCGCCACTTTCTCCTGTAATAGCACACACACAGTCACACAAACACCCACCCCGCTCCCCGATACAATGAATGTTGCTGTCAGTTCAAATAAGAGCACTCGCTGGATAGAATGGCAATATTTTCAGTCCTGGCAAACACGATCATAAGTTCAGTTTATTAATATTGCAACAGTTGCACTAAATGAGATCACTTGGCTAACAAAACATTTATCAACAAAACGCTGCCACCTACTGAAGTTTTGCAAACAGCCCAGATGATTGGATAAGATCACAAATTCACTCTGTCACAAGCTTATGGTCTTTCCTGAAATCGTTCTGAAAGGAGAATGATAACCAGCCAAAGCAGACGAGACATCCCTTTCATGCGGTCTGCGTAGAAGGTGTCAGGGTGGACCCTGCAGAGTGGCATCCGAATGGGGAAGGAGGGTGGGGGCTCTTGATGTTTAGCTTATCCTGAAATTTTCTAGCAGGGATTGGGGAATGCTCCCAGATGAGTGCTGGAGAGGGCTGTATCTATCAGGAACGCATTCTTCACACACGGATTTGCAACGCTGGTGTTCAATCTGCAGTGCAGGCACATAAACGCAATGAGGTTTTTATTTTTGTTCTCTAGACAGTAAATATATTTGGCACCAAAAAAAAAAAAAATCCCATGAAACTTCTGATGATAATAATAGCTATTTTTCTATGTGAACATATAGCTGTGAAAATACACTTTCATTCAAAGACTCCTTAAACTGTGGAAACCACTTTAGAAAGGGATAATTGAGTTGTATTGTGTTTATAAAGTTCAGATTACTTTAGTAAGTAATGTGAGGATGAATTTGTAATGCCAAGAAGGAGTACGGGGAAAAAAGAGAATGCAACAATGATGATTTATGTGTGATTTTTCTTCCTAAGTTAACAGTCACTCTTCTTCAAAAAATCTTAGGACATAATTTTGAAATGTTGAATGACAAAACAGGGCTCTAAATACCACGGTTCCCCTCCTCCAGCTCAATTCTGCAGCAAGCTGGGGTTGGTTTTGAAAGAAAGAAAACATGGCAGTCCTATAGACCCATATGCCTACTTCTCATTTCATTTCATCTGTGTGCAGAAATATCATTTTCCCCAGTGTACTGAGGTTCTCCAGGGGAGGGCCTTGGCTCCCAGGGTCTAGGACAGTGCCTTGGATGTTGCAGGGACCAATGAAAGGAGACAGCTAAGAAGTTAGCATGTCTGAGATCTATTTAGCAAGCCACACCAATTTCAGTAAGTTCCAGATCCCTAATATTAGGGAGTTTTTAAGGATTGATTTTTTTCCTTTTCTTTTCTTTTTCTGGAAATCCCCATATCTCTCTGACAGCTATGGGCCTGGGATTACTGGTTGAATGACTTTTGGTGGGTGAATGCAGCCTTTCTCAATGTAAGAGCAGAGAGGTGGAGAGGAGGGGCCTGTACACATTTCTGATTAGGGTAAGAAAACTCCTAGCCTGGGCTTCTCCTACACAGGTCTGTGTCTCTGCTCTGTCATTTCTCTAACGTCACACCAGTGTGAGCCCGAAAGAGAGGAAATGGCAGGGTAGTAACAGGAAAAGGGAATCCGGCCCGGTGTTAGGATCAGCTAAATATATAATAAAAACAAATGATACCATTTATTAAGCATCAAATATATGCCAAACACTGTTCAAGGCATTTTACCTACATTGATTCTATTTCATGTAATAGTCTCTCAAGGTAAGAGTCGCTGTATCCATTTTATAGACATAGACGCTAAGACCCGGAAAGATTAAATGACTTGGCCAAGTTTTCCCAGATGAACGTGGCAGAGCAAACCCAAATCTAAGTGTATGTCTTCTGATCTGAAAGACTCTGCTATTTTTTATGATACCAGTCTGGGCACAGCCGGCATATTTTTCTCTTCTCTTGTCCAGAGAGGGTTAAGTGGAGAAGGGAGTAGAGGAAGTTCCTCTCTCTTCTACCCAGGGAAGTTGCACTTCTCTTGCACGTGGGAGAACAGAGTTCACAGTGTGCTAGTAAATGAGATCATGGGTAGGAAGCCCTTGGACCTCCTTAGAAGTAAGTGACTATAAAAAATCCAAGCCATTTGTATCACTCTTGTAGGTGATGTGATTTCAAATGGACAGAGAGCACAGTTTGTCTTCTGTTCAAATTGGCATCCCTTCATGCCATTCTGGGAATTAGTTCAGAACTGACTACAGGAAACATAAATCACCTTTGATACCCAGTACTATTTCCTAGCAGGCCCATATTTTCCCAGGAGGTTCTTTCTCTGTAGTAGATAAAAGTTTGCCTTCATTTCATGTGATCTCATTTCATTTTCCTCTTCAGTAGATACCAGCCTATGTCCATCATTCTGGGCAAAGAAGGATGCTGTCCCGGGCACTTAAATTCAAGGTGGTCCTACTGGAACCTCACTTTTTCCACTGAATACTTCCATCACTCCTATTGTTATCAGGGGAATAATTCTCTTTCTCATTGAAAGGAAAAGCACATTCTGAATATGTAACAATAACCTGCATGCAGCTCTCTGATTATAAATATCAAGTGTTCTAACAGCCCCATCAGTGTAGTGATCAAAGGCACGAAGGACTCGCTGCTGAAGCAGCAGGTGACCCAGCACAATCGGGATAAAGGGAAATGCTGAGTAGACACAGGGTCCCAGGAAATTCACATTCAAGATTTTTTTCTGATGTATTCTCAGTTGTGCCTTTTAAAAGGATTTCACTAAAAGCTAACAAGGTGGTCGATTTTGCATAGAATGCTACCCGATCATTAAAAATAAACTTGAGATTTACCGATCGGTAATTATTTTTATTTTTAACCACTAATCAAGCCAGTAAGTGTTAGTTATCATAATCCCTTTCACCTCTGGAAAAAAATAAGTTAAAAGTGCTTCCATTGATGACGTCCTTCAGAAAGATGTTATTCTGTGAGTCTGGGGGAGACGCGAGGCACAGAGAAAAATTCTGGAAGATTTGGTGGCCAGGGACTTCATGGAGGGCATATGTTTGGGAAATAAATTCCTTGTTCTTTCTGGGAGGAAATAATATGTTCTAAGAACTAGCTCTGTGAACATCACAAAGTTTACTTACACCAGCTGAAGTGGTCCAGCCTACTACACCTAAGTTGCGTGGGACGCCCCTGCTCCTCCGCCACGGACCCGCACAGCCTGTCACCGGACTGAATGCTGTAGGCAACTGTAACGCAATGGGAAGAATTCGCGTATCTAAACATATCTGAACACGGACAAGGTACAGTAAAAACACGGTGTAAAAGATGAAAGTGTCACGCCTGCATAAGGACACTCCGTGAACGGAGCTCGCAGGACGTTAGTGCTCTGGGTGCGTCGGCGAGTGAGTGGCGAGTGAATGCGACGCCTAGGTCGGACGTCACTGTGCGCTGCTGTAGACTTTATAGACCCTCTACACTTAGACTACACTAACTCATAAAAATATATTTCTCTTTCTTCCATAATACATTAACCGTAGCTTACTGTAACTTTTTAACTTTATAAACCTTTTCATTGTTCTAAACTTTTTGACTCTTTTGTATTAGCACTTAGCTTAAAACACAAACACATTGTACAGCTGTACAAAAATATTTTCTTTCTTTATATTCTTATTCTATAAGCTTTTTTCACTTTTTAAAGTTCTTAATTTTTTTTTTAACTTTTTAAACTTTTTTGTGACTAAGACACAAAAACACACATTAGCCAAGTCTGCACGCAGTCAGGACCATCAATGTCACTGTCTTCCACCCCTACGTCTTGTCCCACGGGACGGTCTTCGGGGGCAAACCAGGCATGGAGCTGTCACCTGCTATGCTAACGGTGCCTTCTGCTGGAATACCTCCTGATGGGCCTGCCTGAGGCCGTCTTACAGTTAACCTTTTTTTTAATAAGTAGAAGGATTACACTCTAAAATAACGATAAAAAGTATAGTATGAAAAATACATAAACTAGTCACATAATTTTTTCTTATCAAGTATTACATACTACACACAATTGTAGGTACTATATTTTTATAGGGCTGGTGGCACAGTGGGTTTGTTTACACCAGCATCACCACGATCACGTTGGCTACACCATCACTAGGCGACAGGAACTTTTCAGCACCATTACAATCTTAAGGGACTACCCTATGCATATAGGGTGTATATATGGCTCGTCCTTGACTAAAACGTCATGGTGCAGTGCATGACTGTATTACTGTTGTTACTGAGTTAAACACCAGCTATTACAACATACACATTTTTACACCTAAAAATTTTAATTGGTTACTTTTGAAGAATGTTATTTCATTTCTTCTGAGTGAAAATTGATTAAATCCATTTCCTGGTGAGTGAAGAAAGCCATCAGGTTCCGTACTGGCCATTCACCTGTTTCTTCTCAGGTCCTTTCTTTGCCTTTCCCTGGATTTCAGGGAATGCTATTTCCCAGGGTTCCCACCTTCTAGTTGCTGGGAAGTTCGACCAATGAGTGGTGCAGCAGAAAACTGGTGGGTGGGATCTGAGGGGAAGGCAGGAGTTCCCTCCCTGTTTCTCTGCTTTCGGTGGCACCTCCAGCAGCGGCTCTGCCTCCGTGGAGGTCTGACTGACGCTGCACAGCTTCCCTTTGGTGGGCACCTCCTCTTTAGGCCCTGTGGCTCTAGGAGCTACCTACCATTATGCATATCTGAGCAGCTGCACTGACCCTTGTCTGACGTTTCAGTTCATCCATCCTCCATGTCACTCATTCCCTGCATTAAATCCCCTGTGTTTGACACACCTGGAATGTGTTCTGTTTCTCTGGTTAGACACTCACACAGTGTCCTGTTGGATTAATACCCAATTCATATGTGTTTCACATCTTAACGTGCCCTAATTTACTGAGATCTGTCCTCACACCTAACAGGGTTTGTGGTGGTGGTTGTCATTGCCCATATTGTTATTATTCCTTATTCCATTACAGAGTCCCCTTATTTCTCTGCAGAAATGTGCTTTTTGGGTAGAAGAAATATCCAGAGATGTTCTTATTTTAAGAATCATTAATCCAAAATGTTGCCAATTTTTTAACTCTGAAACTCTTCAAAGATTCTAGACTCCCTGTCTTCCAAACTAAGGTCCACAAAAGGCTATGTACAAATTCTTTTGTTTTCCTCTCTTTGTCAATATCTTTCCTCATGAAGTGCAAGGTGTCCACTCAACCCAGAGTACATTTTATTCCTCTCAGAGCAACCAAAACCTGTGGAGAACTTGTTGGCCAGGTATAGCAGAGAATATTCAGAAATAAAAGGAGAGCAAAGATTTGCATGCACCCTTTTAACTTGCCCACTAAAAGGTAAAGCTTTCCAAATAGCCAGACCAGGGAAAGTCTGTGAATGAGCCATGCTGCTAAAGACAGGGTCCTTTAATTGGTAATGAAATTAGACCAGAGAAGAGCATAAGTAATGCTTGTCAGTTGGGGATCATGTGGAACCATAAGCTAACAGCTTTAGTGACCAGTGTATCAGCAGAATACCCATAATGATGTGAAAAATACGAGTATCCATAAAGTGGTGAATGGTGTATTGGTATATACTGTAGCTTATAAAAGCTATAAATAAATATAAATTCTAAAGCTATGTGCATGGTCCTTATTGCTTTTGCACTCTGGCATCAGCCACAGTGTGATGTTTTGCAGGGAGGTTTAGGTCTCCAACATAGTGTATCCTTATATCTAGGACAGGTGCTCTCGGGGCATGTTCTTGGGGTTCAGCTTAGGTTACCCTGAGGCTAGGTCAGTAAAAGGGTCTGTACCAGGCCAGCTTCAGACTCAGGAGTGGGAGCCAGCATGTATTCTCCAACTCTGAGGAATGGTTTTATGGGTGTGGGCTTTGGAGCCAGACAGACTGGATTTGAAACACTGCTCTACCCAGAGCTATGTGTGCTATGGTGGATAAGTTACTTCACCTCCCTAAGTTTTACCTTCTTCTGAAAAGTGAAAATCTTGATTAAACCATAGCATTGGTGAAATATTAAATCAGATAATACATTGAAAATGTTCAGCATTGTTCCCAGCTCAAAGTTAGTATTCAACAACAGATGAGTAAAGGGTCTGAAGAGCTGGACCCTATTCCAGGGCAATGCTGGAGTCACTCCTTCTAGTTTGTTCCTACAGATATTAAATTCTCCTTTTCTTTGTGTTGCTTTAGGCTGAAGACACTTATCATATTTTGCATTTGATGCATTAGACAGGCCTTGATAATCTCAAAGTTTTCCTAGGACTAGAGGTGCAAACCAAGGACTCTCAGTGCATCTGATACAAAGCTCCCAGGGGGAGTACATTCTAAGAAAGTTATGTCTCTCTAGGAAGGGTCCTGGTTTGAAATCCCTGTGCTGGACTTGATGTTTCTGTCCAATATATGAAAACTAAGTTGCATCATTCTTTCTTTAACTCTAGTGCCAATTTTAGGGTACACGTGCTATTTATTCTACTTATTATCTGTTAAAGTAATTAAGCATTCCTGGCAACTGGGATGGTCACTGTGAACTTAATGACTAGAGTAGAAGTTAGCACAGCTGATTAAGGACTGCTAGGAAATACCCGATTAGGGGAACATTATTTCTACAAGCCTGGTAGGATGGTTCCTTCTCTTACTTTTGTCTGTAGCTCACTACTGAGTCCTGTGGGCTGCTTCTGAGGGTGTGGGGTTTACAGGAAAGTTCATTTTGCAACTTTTAGTGACCAGGGAGATAATAAATAGGAATATGACCCTTAATGCTCAACACTTCATTGTATTTGCATGCGGACAGGATAAACTCTCTAGAAGTTGAGAACAAGCTGCTCCTTATGGTCTGATGCTGGAGCTAGGGGAACTCAGGGCTGGGGTGGGAGAGAGGGTAACTGACCCCCTGGGATGGAGCTCAATGGCTGTCCTTTTTGCAGGGGTCCTAGGAGCTGGTCTTGTGAGTGGGGAGAAGCAAGGAGGCCACATTTCAGTTTTATTTTCTTTCTCTTTGATTGCTTGGCTATTTTGAAGCAGAATATTTTCCCTGAAAGCATTTTCTTGTCTTTGCCTATCAGTTTCTCTTTCCTTCACCTGCTTTTACAATTCCAACTTCCAACTCTTTTTATCTCTCTCTATCACTTCATCTTTCCCCAGTAGCCTTTCACTGGCCTCAACAGTCCCTTCGCTTACAGCCTGAGCAGTCGCCTCAGCCCTCCCTGACCTGGGCGGTCAGGGTCCGGCATAATTGAGTGCCTTTCATTCTGATACAGGTGAGCACTCACACCGAGCCCGCTCCCCTAATGTCATTCCATTAGACCACGCTATGCCCTTCATGCAAGGGAAGATGCACTTTGCTGGAACTCCGGCCATCTTGCAATCCCACTAATAGCCTTTTACTGTGGGGAGACCATCCACAGCAGCACCTAAAAGCACCCATCTATCCAATGCCTCCTCAGAAAGAGGCAAATAGGGAAGCTAAAAGAAGGATAAACGTTTTGGTCTCCCACTATAATTGCAGTTAAGTAAAGCAATTGGTCGTGTGCAGAGGTGGTGGGCTTTCTACCTTCAACCACGCGTTTCCACCCCATGGTCTAGTAACTGCGGCGGACGTTGGAAACAAGTGCGAAGTGGAGCACATCCTATTTTCCTGACATTTGTGACACTAAAGATATAGAACATTTCATCGTCAATATTATTAATAAAATCCAGCATTTAAACATTTCTTTAAAAAATATCAGACCAGAGCCAAGCAGTGTCTAAAGGTATTTGTCACAGGTCCATTACCTGCAGTGGAGCTAATGTTACACTGAAATGAGTTTTCATCTCAAAAGAAAATGTGTTTTCTTTAATTTCTATAATTGATCTCTTCTTCTGCTTAGAGCCCCATCCTTCTGCGGATGAAGAAAAAACTGACCATGAAAGATAAATCGATTTTGTTGTTATAAAAGGATCTTTGGGGTGAATTTAGTTTCTCTTAGATAAATGCTTAGGCTTTTATGGCTTTTCTCCCTTTTCCTTCTCCCTGTCAGGATGGTATCTGGGTATGGGGAGAAGATTACCTGTCCTCATATCACAGTGTCCTCCTCTGGTCCTCTCTGGCCACAGGAGCAGTGTCCCTCTGACCTTGCCACAGAGTAGGGTACATGTGAGCATCTCCACTGGGGGAACACAAACCCTTTCTTTGGTGTGACTGACACCCTTGACCTTGGCATTGGTCATCTCTCCTCTAAATCTCAGCCACATCTTCCATTCAGTTCCTGGGTTAGCTGATCTCCCTGCAGCACCTGTTACACTACTCACAGGCTTCATCCTGGCAGATCCACTGTACCTCTGCGGCCTTACTCTTCTTCTTCTAGGAACTCCCAGAGATTTCACTAAAACTGGCAGTAGAGTTAAAGAAGGAATGATGATGGAAGTATTGGAGAGACACATTAAGTCCAGAACATGTATTTCAGACCAGGAATGCTTCCTAGAGAAATACAAATGTCTTAGAATGTGCCCATTTGTAGTTTCATATTGGCAGTTTTGTATCAGAGCATTGAGAGTCTTCAGTTTGCACCCCAAGTCCTAGGGAAACTTTGGAATTATCCAGGCCTGTCCTGTGCATCCACTGCAAAACATGGAAAGTGTCTTTGGGCTGAAGAGATACAGGGGGCATTATCTGCAGTCCTTTCCATGACAAGATTCTTCCTTTAGTCTGGTTGACCAACTGTGTGGTTGGTGCCATGTTGGACATGGTGCTTATTTAGGGACACTTAGTGGTTTCAGTCTGCACCAGAGGGAATGGTAGCATGGCCACAGCTCTGGGACTCTCCCCCTCCCATCTCTACCCCACCCTCCACTCATCCAGCCAAAAAAACTAGATGCTGGTCTTTGGCCTCTTCTCCAGCTCTTCCTCTTTTCTCCTTTTTCCACATCCAAGACTGGGGAAGCTCTTCACTTCTTTCCAAGCTGGGGGTAAACTTCCCTGGATCAAGCTCTATAAACCAAATGAGTTAGGCATCCTCTTCATATGCATAAAAGAGACTTTGGAACCCAGAAATCATTTCTTTCATAACAAACACTAGATTCCAAGACAATTATTTCATTTTATACTTAAAAGAAAAAGGTAGTTAAAACCAAAGCTGAGCAATACCTGCCTTGCTCTTGCTGAAGTTACCCATTTCTGGAATCCACCCCTTTCCTGAAACTTGGAAGGATAGCCGAGGAATGCCTAGGGAACATCAGGGCTGTGTGATTCTTAAAGGAAATGAAGAATGCACTGGTTTGTTTACATCCTAAACGTCGGAAACAAAATTTTAAAACTTCTAGAAGAAAATAAAAAGAATATCTTTTTATGACATTGGGGTAGGAAAGATTTCTTAAATAAGAAACCCAAAACCATACCCAAAAGAAACCTTGAGGACACAAAAAGGTTGTGGAGGGAGACACAGGAAGGGTGACTTCCTTCTTACTCCAAGTCAACTTCAGGGACCACTTGGATAGTCTGACAGGTTTCCCTTGTAATTTGATGGAAACACAAGGGGCTGGTGTTTGAACTACATCTGAGAAATTGAAAGATTTAATAATGTACTGATAAGAGTGAAGAGAGGTGGCTGCATTGGGAGCAAGCCATGCTTTCCCCAAAGGTGAGTTAAGATTTATTTTTTTGTTTGTTTACATGGTTGCTTTGTAAATAATTTTACCTGTGAGTCAATTAGATCTGCTAGCCCACCTAGAGCTTAAAAGGGGCTGTGCCCAGAAAGGACCTCATAGACAGCAATGATCCCCAACAAAGAAAGCCTGTGTGAGTGCCCCAAGTCAGGGGGTTGGGGCCTTCAGCTGTCACTGTGCATCAAAGGAATTGCAGCCAGAGATTTGCCGTGGAATCCACCAAAGTGCCCCACGTGTTAAAAACTCATACTGGGAATATACGACATTACATCTGTGCTGATCAAATAACACTCCCCTTGTTTCTAGTGTTTACTTTCTGCCCCTAGCCCCGCCCCTCAACAGGGGAGGTGTCAGAAACTGAGGCTAGGTACCTGGGGTTGGGTGCATAAGAAGAGACAAGGGTGGGAAAGAAATGCTTAATTGCATAATGACCCTTTTCCTCCAAGGTGAACTTCCTAGCCTAAATAGCTAAAGTAGTAGGGAATCTCAAATACAAAGATAAGCAAATAAGAATTAACAACCACAAAAAGTAGAAGCATTAAATACAAAATACAGACAAACCAAAGCCCAGAGAGATGGAGTCAATAGAAGGAGAATGTGTTAGTTTGGGTTCCCCCAGATGAAGATCCCAGGACAAGAACTCAGTGGAAATAATTCATCTGTGAAAGGAAGGACACAGCAGGACGGGAGTGAGGAAGTGAAACAAGGGAGGGAAGGCAGCCAGTAAAGGGTCAAGCTAGCAACTGGGACACAGTCCACTGGAGCAACTCTGGGAACTGGTGCAGAACACATGAGTCTGGATTATCCCGCCTGAGGGGGAGGGAGCTCAGGGTAATTATACACCCACTCCCATCAGTCATTGGTTGAGGGCTGCTCCCAAGGGACACAAGTTCCTCATCACCTTTAGCCCCTGATTTTGGCAGTAAGGTGGGCTTCGGAAGTAAAAGAAAAGATTCATGCAAAGAAACACAGGTGCCAGCAATTGGCTTGGGTGCACATTATTTAAGAATGAGGAGATACACATGGGCATGGAGACAGAGCGTGCCCCTGACTTTTACAATAAATTAATATCCACAAAAAGATGTGAAAAGAAATCACTTTCACTTGCTTAAAGAAAACAAGTAGAGGATTTGGAAATAGAAAAAAATCACAAATAAAGAATAAACTAGTATAAAGATTACATTGAATACTTTTCTCAGAAAATAATGGAAAAGCACAAAGAGTTTAGAAAACATGGGACAAAAGTTGAGGATAAGGGATGGTCCCCAGAGTTCTCATATCCATCTCTTCCAGGAGAAGAGAAGAGAGATAATTAGGGAAAGAAATCACTCTGTAAATAAGAGAAGACAATGTTATTGCTGAGAAAGAACCAAGTTCTTGAACCACAATGTCAAAGTGCTAACACTGATAATGTTACAAAGACAAACTGCTGGACATAAAGCTTTCCTAACCGAAGTTCTTAAACATGTAGAATACTGTAGGTGACAAAGTGAAATTTTGAATTAGTAAGGAAAGATATTCACACATGTTATTGTCACAATTAGTCACCAACTTAGAAAATAATAAAGCAGACCTCTACTTCACATCATACTTCAAAATAAATCTAAATGAAACCCAAAATATCTATAAAAATATGAGATTTAAAATACAGGAGTCTTGTTTCTCATTTATGTTCAATTGATTTTGACCAGAGTACTCATACAATTCTATGTGGAAGCATAATCTTCTTAACAAATGGTGCTGGAACAACTGGATATCTACATGCACAGAATGAATTTGGACCCCACTTCAAAGCATCTACAAAAATTAACTTAAAATGGATCAAAGCCCTAAAGGTAAGAGCTAAAACTACAAAACTCTTAGAGGATAATATAGGAATAAATCTTCGTGACCTCGGATTTGGTGATTATTTTTTAGATGAGACACAAAAAGCCCAAGTGACAAAACCAAACCAAACCAGAAAAAAAAAAACCCAGATATATTGGGCTTTATCAAAATTAAAAACTTTTGTCCATCATAGAGTACAATCCAGAAAGTGAAAAGACAACCCAGTAAATGGGAGAAAATATTTGCAAATCATATATCTGATCATGGGCTTGTGTTTAGAATAAAGAATTCTCACAACTCAGTACTAAAAAGACAAATAACTTAATTAAAAAATTGACAAAGTAATCATATAGATATTTCTGCAAAGAAAGTATACAAATGACCAATAGGCATATGAGAAAAATGCTTGACATCGTTAGTCATATGGAAATGCAAATCAAAACTATTAATACAATGAGATACCACTGTACAGCCACTAGGGTGGCTTAGAATTAAAAAGTCAGATAATAACAAGTATTAGTAAGGATGTAGAGAAACTGGAACCCATGTACTGCTGATGCAGCCACTTTGGAAAAAAGCCTAGCAGTTAAACATAGAGTTGCCATTTGACCCAGGAATTCCTCAATATATACCCAAGAATACTAAAAACGTATGTCCATGCAACAACTTATGCAGGAATGTTCATGGCAGCATTATTCATAATAGCAAAAATGGTGGAAACAACCCAAATATCCATCAGCTGATGAAAGCATAAGTAAAATGTGGCATATTCATACAATGGAATAGTATTCAACCATAAAAAGAATAGAAGGCCAACATATGCTATGACATGGATAAATCGTGAAAATATTATACTAAGTGAAAGAAGCCAGTTACAGAAGACCACATGTATGATTCCTTTGTATGAATTGTCCAAGTTAGGCAAATCCATAGACACAGAAAATTGATTAACAACCATTAATTAATTCGTTAATTGCCCAGGACTGGTAGGGATGGGAGGATTAGGGGGTAATAGCTAAAGGGTAGGGGATTTCTTTTTAAGGTGATAAAAATGCTCTAAAATGTATTGTGTTACTGATTGTGCAACTCTGTGAATATATTAAAAATCATTGAACTGTATACTCTAATGGGAGAATGATAATGCGTGTGAATTATATCTCAATAATGGTTTCACAAAAGTAAAAATAGGAGTCTATTTCTGCAATCTTGAAGTATAGAAAGCTTTGCTAAGCACACAAACTGCAGAAGTTAAAAGAACAGCTTGATAAATCAACATTCAAAATCTATATTTGGTAAAAGATATGATAAAGTTAAAAAAAATAAAAGAAGTGGCAGGCTGGGAGAAAAGATTGTTGAGGCGTAGATGTCAGACAAAGAATTAACATCCAGACTCTGTGGAGAGCTACTGTCAACATCAAGAAAAGGACCCAAGCAACTGATAACAAGTGAGTGTGACTGGTGGGGGATAGGAGGAAGACACCAGCTCCTCCGTGGGGCTTGGGGAGGAGGATGTGAAGGTGTTTGAGCCCAAAGAGGCCGAGCTAGAGGGCAGATCAGCTTTAAGGTGAAAAGTACAGACTTTTCTATGTGCTTACAAGCCTGGACTGGACATTTTAGTTCCCGAAACAAGATTGTTCCTGTGACTGAAAGACATGGGAAGACTTTTACTTCTGTTAATCATGGAAGCACAAAGGGATTTTCTCAGATTGCACCCAAAAAGTGAAGTCCCAGAAGAAAATGTGAAAACATCTGGTTCCCATATTGAGTTTTCAACAGAGAGTTTGAGAATAGATAAATTTGTTTCTGTTTTTTTTGCTTAGTTGTACTAGTTATAACCAGGTGAAAAAACGCAACCTCAGCAGTTATCAGGGAAAACCAAATTTAAATGATATATATTTCATCCATCAAATGGGACAAAATTTTAATACTTGGCAAAGGTGTGGAAAATGGATATTTTCATACAGATTGGTAATATAATTTGATGAATACTTTTCAAAAAACTTCACAGTTGCTGTCAAAAGTAAAAATTCCTATACTCTTTGACCAACAATTCCAACAATATGTCCGCAATGTTATTACAAAGAAAAAATGTGAAAAAACCTGAATTCCATTAATAAGGGAATATTAAATGAATTTTTGGGACACGAATGCAACATTCATGGAGCAATAATGGAGAATGAGGGAAAAAGTATGTGCCAACATTGAACCATCTCCCAACATACCGTTAGGTGAAAAACAAAGCCAATTTCAGTAAAATGCACATAAAATGGTTTCATTTTGTTTTTAATTGTATATGTAGGTATGAGAGAAGGTCTCCAAGAATTCACAAAGTATTATAAGTACTTTTTCTGGGGACAGGAATGCTGAGCGTAAAGGGGAACTTTCATTTCATCTTCCGTTATAGCACTGTTCGACAGAAGTATGAGAGCCACAAATGTGAACCATACATTTAATTTTAAATTTTCTAGTAGCCACATTTAAACAAGTAAAATGAAACAGGTGACAATTTTGACAGTATATATTTTTAATCTAGTATATACAAAATGTTATCATTTCAACATACAATCAGTATAAAACAATTATTAATGTAATATTTTTCAATCTTTTTTTCATCCAGAGACTTCTAAATCCAGATGTATTTTAGACTTATAGTTCATCTCAGTTTGGAGTAACCACATTTCACGTGCTCAAAAACAACATGTAACTATTGGCTACCATATTGGATAGTGCAGTTCTATATTTTATGTACTGCTGCCTTTCTTTTGAGCTATTTATGATTATATTTTTGTGTTTCTTTTATTATTAAAAAATATAAAAACCAAAAAAAAAAAAAAAAAAAAAAAGCAAATTCAAAGGACCAGAGCCTATCCTATTCTTAAGGAAAAGAAAAGGAAAAAAAAAAAAGGGAAACTCGCCCAGGTCCATCACCAGCCGAAAGCCTGTGTTTCTGCTCTTCTGGGCTTTGGAACGTCATTATTGATGTCGGTGTTTGGCAAAGGGTTGTGGCGGGCCGGGGTCAGCAGAGGAGCAAGAATGCTATTCTCGCCTCTTGGGACTGTGACTCCAGGCAAGTGACTCCCGAGGGGTTTGGGGAGCTCTCTCTGGCGTCAGGGTTGTGACCTCCTCTGCCCAGGCAGTAATCAACTCCCCTCCATCTGGTGGACGCCTCCCCAAGCAGGTGAACAAGTGAGTATTTCTGGAACCAGCACAACCTCAGTCCTGCTGTTGACACCTCACCCTTTCAACTTGTCTGGTGTCCTGCCTACGACTCTCTTTATCATGCTGACACACCGACTTAACACTGCCTCTCAGCTTTCTTCCAGCAGCAGCAATATCCCCCATTCCTCTAGACTGGAGAATACCAGCTCTGCGTCCCTCTGCACCCCTTCCAAGTGTTCACACCTTGTTGTAGTGCAAAGCCCCAACACTTTATCTAATTAGTAGAGTCAGAGGAGTCACTTGAGGTCCGCCCAGTCTATACCCTGGTTTATACGTGATGACAATTGCCTTACTTTGTTTTTTTTTTTCCTCACACAGCAACATTTTACTCCACCAGCTATTCCCATGTTGCATTAGAAAGCTCTGAAACCAGAATTCTTCCTCTGTTCACAGGATAATTGACTCCCCTGGCAGAAATAAGATAAATTATCCTTCCTTGAATTATCCTTCACTCCTTTAAACCTCCAACATTACAAAAATTGGAATTAAAATTTGAGAGAGGCCTAGGAGAACTATTCAGATTAGAAGTAGATTCCCTGATGTGAGCAATACACATGACAGACATGAGGAATATTAAGTATTAATATTAGTTTGCATTGTGGATACATGATCCAGCGAGTCAATTCAGACCTCAGTCTTCCCAAGTCCCTGGGGTTGGGTTAGGAACCTCCCCTGGGATTTCCATTCTATCTGTGCTCTCCGTCTTGGCTCATAAGTACTAAATCATAATTGACCGTTACTCTATTTACTTCTCCTAAGAAATGCACTGGGGCCAGATTCTGGTCTAGAGTAGAGATTGGTAGAGATCAGAGGCCCTTTGAAATAGTTTGTTCATCACGATTAATGATAAATGGGCGTATCCCATTCAGAAAGAAGGTGGGGAACCACCCCCTACACCTGCCCTGGCCATGTCTCCAGGTTTGTCTTCGGCTGCACATTAAGAAGCACAGAAATTGAACATTTCATATTTTTACTAATACGGAGTTGAGACTCAACCAAATATTAATGCTACTACTCCTGTTACAACTAATAAAAATAAAACTGTTTTAGTTAAACGTGTGAACATTCCACTGAGCTCTTAGCGTCTTGGAGGTAGGACCTCTTTCAGGTGCTCTGCCAGTCAGCCGGTCCTGGCTCCCTGCCTGGAAGGTAGTCAGTGCTCTAAATACAATTGCTGAATAAATGAAAAGGGATTAAAAGAAATCACAGTAAGAAAAGAAACGCTTCTTTTAAGAATCCTATTTCTAGGATATTGAATGTCACTTGATACATTTGATAGTTTCACTCCTCTGGTTGTAATGTTTGTTTTCCAGGCACAGAAAGAGTAACAACAGTAATCAGTGTTTCTGTTCATTAATTTTTTTTTGCCAAAGTGTTAGCAAGATATGTAATACTTACACTTGTGAAACTTACTACAAATTCCTGCATTGCTCTTTTTGACTAATATTTTATAGTAATAATTACTAATAATGCTTCATACTCATATGGCAATTTTCATCAAAGAATTTCAAAAGCTTTCAAGTCAAGGTATTTTCAGGAACAAAATCGTATTGTATTATAGAGTCTTACAAGAATGTTTCAAGGATACTTGTGGATATTGTTCATTCCTTTCCAGTTTTATTTATTTTAAACCTCCCTGTTTCTTCTTTTCACAATTCAATTGAATAATCTCTCACCTTTTCAAATATTACTCCCACCCCACCCCCATACTCCCCAGTACACATTATACTGTATTGTAGGCAGTCAAATGCTTCCTACTAGATACTAATTTGAAATAGCTCTTAATAAGCATATGATCATTTCAGTTGAAAATATCAATTTACATTCCAAATGAAGCAAATGTTGCACAGAGATTGAGAAATAAGGTCCATTACACCTACTGGATGCAAAATTGCAGTTATGATTAAATCTTGGAAACAAAGTTGCTACTCATTTTAACTATAAGCTTTAATTACAGAAGCTCTTATAATTCCAGCAAGCCATTTCAAGTAAGGACTTCTGGTCAACTAAAACTGGAAATATAATCCAGTGGTCCCTTAATGACAATCAGGATATATATTTTTATGTCTTACGATGAGTTTGCTTTTCCGCGTAATATGTGTATGAAGTATCATTTTCTAGAAGGCTCCAGCTGGATCTCAAATAAGTTTGACTCTTTATATATTTACTCAATTTGGAATATGAAAGGGTATTTGGAACTGAAATGATCATATGCATGTTAGATATTATTTTATGTTAGTATCTGTAAGATTTACCTATCCTACGTCACACATAGAGTAGAACTCAGAGTTGTGGAGAGAGAGATTAGCTAAATGACTAATAAGTTTTTTTTTCACTGTGATGATAAATCAAATCAAAGCATGTTGTGCATAAGTACCCTTTAACAGCACTGCCTCTCCTCTAAAAGTTGCAATAACTTTGAGTAAAAACATTTGAATGAGAAAAGAAAAATGCAGTCAGTCGTTCAGATGTTTTATTTGTGCACTGCCAAAACACATGAATAATTGGAAACATTCAGGTTACTAATTGGCTGAAGTATGTGAAGTATTGAGCTTTCCATACCAAAGGCTTTCTTATTATTACTGTTATGATTATTAGTTATCATTCGTATTCCTCTTTTGAAATGTGGCAGACTGTAATCTAACATAGTTTTTAAAAATTTTCTGAATCTAAATTTTTACCTTTAGAAATATTATTTCAAGAGGCAAAAGAAGAAGTAAATTATTCAAGTGGCATATTTACCCAATAGTGATGATAATAAAACACTTTTATTGAGGGTTCCATATAGTTATTTACACATCTGCATTGATGTATTAATGCTATAGGGTCTCACACATTCACATTTATGAAGGGGTACACCATTATGAATTATCTGGTTTTATGAATTAGCTTGTAAAAATAATGCAATTGCTATTGAGGCTATAATGCCTCATGGAATTTACTTTGCTTGTTTGTTTTGACAAGTGCAGTTTAGTTTTATGATAATATTTCAGAGCACACAAGTAAATGCCCTGTAGTCTGTTTTGTAAAGGTAATGAAGCCTTAGCTATCTGCAATCTTACTGCTGCTTCTAGATATTAAATCTTTGCTTGAAAGTAGAGTGAGACTGCTGGCATGTTCGCTGAGAATTCCCAGGCCGAGTGAAAATGATAAGAACACCCAGCACAGATAACGTTTGAGAAAATTTATCCTGGTCAGTATCTTGGTGTGTTAAAGTAAACACGTCAAGAGCATTATTCAGAGGGCTCATGATCTTACTTAACAATAACAATAAATATTTGTTGAGTAGCAGCCTTTGCATTCCAGGCACTGTCAGGCTCTGGGGATGTGGCAGTGACCAAAACCAGACAGAAGTACTTCCCTTGAGGAGCTTACATTCTGGCGGGAGAGGACATCCAAAGAAAACAAAGCAATGAACATGCCGAGCCCGGGACACAGCCACCTCTTGCTTGGACTGCACCGAATGGCATCCCCAAACCGTTCTCCACACAGCAGCAACAGCAGTCTTCCTAAGACACATGTCGGTTTGTCACTTTTCTGATTAGCTCAAACACCCCAAAGAAACAAACAGAAAAACAGCCAACAGCAACCCCTAAACTCATTGCCAAGGCCTAAAAGTCTGCTGCCCATGTTGCAAACCTCTTTTTACAACCAGACTGCTCTCTTTGGGTCATAATGCTTTTCCCTCCAATTCATTGAACGACTGGTATTTCTCGTCTTTTCAGACTCCACTGAAATGACACTGTCTCGAAGAGGCTTTGCCTGACCACCCATTTAAAGTGGTTTCCCCCCAGGTTATGCTCTGTCTCAGTCTTGGTTGGTTGCCTTCACAGCACCTGCAGCGTTTGCCATTATTTTGTTTGTTTCTTTGTGTTTTTGTTGTTTTACTTGTGTTTTATTGGGTGTCTTCCATAGGATGGAAGCTCCATACAAGTGAAGACCATGTGTATCTTGTTTATCATTATATCCCCAGTGCCTAACACTGCCGGGCACATAGTAGATGTGCGATAAACTTGATTGACTAATTGACTCTGACTGTCTGAATGAATGAATAGAAAGGGAAGGAGGTGAGGATACCTGTGCCATTATTCCCCCCATGGATAGTCCATGCTTATTGTCAGCAGAACTGGCAGAAGAACGCTGACTCCCATGTTCACCACCGCCCTCCCCAACACACAGTCATGTATGAGTCTATGTCAGATTTCTCCGCTACTTGCTACTATAGCATCCGACTCCTTTCACTGTTTTAAATTCACCTGGCATGCTTTCATGTTGAAATTTTGCATGTCTTTGAGTACTATTTGCTCAATATTGGCATCTCTAGAGATAGTGATCAACACAAGGGCCAAAGCTACATAAGTTTTGCTAAATGCTGTGTCTGCAAAGCTAGTACAAAGCCTTACAAGTTACAGGCACTCAATAAAAATCTATTGAATAAATGAATGAATGAATAAATGAAAAGAAGGAGTTCAGGCAACCTACCTTATTTATGTCAGAGTATACTAGGTGCACAAAAATGCCAGTTTGACCATATTAGATTGTATAAAATAATTTAGGAATTAGTCAGAAGAGAATTCCCTTTGATTTTACCTGTTAAGAAAAACCTCAAATGCCTGAGGTGCTCAAGGAATAGATGTTTTTCTTAAGTGGTTACCAAAATTAACTACAGGTTAAGTAAAAACTCCTCTGATTCCTAATATATAACAGGGATTATCCCTATTCCTGCCTTAGCAGTAGAGTATCATCAGCATAATTTAATCTTCATTGGAAGGCGTGGACAGATGGAGTGAATAGTAAACCTGGAGGAGGAGGCCCGGGTGGCTGAATAATTGGAGAAGACGTGCCCTCTCTAAAGACATTCAAAATGAATTAAGTGAAATAAAACAAGTACATGCCAGACAGCACATGTCATCAAAACCAAATGTGACCAAAGTGTCCAGTGACAGATGAATGGATGAACAAACTGTGGTGTACACATACAACGGAACATTACTCAGCCTTAAGAAGAAAGGAAATTCTGAAATGTGCTACAACACGGGGACATCAGTGAAATACGCCAGTCACTATTACATGATTCCACTCATATGAGGTATTTAAAGTAGTCAAAATCTTAGAGACAGAAAATAGAATGGTGATTGCCTGGGGCTGGGGACAGGGGGAAATGAGGGGGTATCATTAACGGGTCCAGAGTTTCAGTTTTGCACGATGAAGAGTTTCTGGAGAAGGATGGTCACGACGGCTGCACAACAACGTGAACGTACTTAATGCCACCGAACTGTGTAATTAAAAATGGTTAAAATAGTAAATTTTATGTTACGTATATTTTGCCACAATTAAGAAAAACAAACAGAGTGCAAATGTGTCTGTGGGCCAACTGGGGCCTGGGGTCACGACGATGTCATTCCTTACTGGTTGTGCAGAGGCTAAGTCTATGGCATGCACTGAGCCGGAGAGACTGCTCATTCACTCCTTCACGCAGCTGGAAGATCGAGCCCCTGTGAAGAGGTCCATACTGCTGTAGGAGATGAGAAACAACAGGGAACAAAAGCAGCAAGGCCTTGGTTCCCAGAATGGACATTCTAGTTGGGGCTAGAGATGATAAACAAACACACTATGTAAGAAAATAGCTGGTGGTGGTACGGGGCTCAGAAAGGTAAATATTTTCTAGATTCTGGTCTATTTCATTTTATTTTTACCTTTACTGATAAAAATGTCCTCTCTTTTTCTCTTTTGCGCACACGGATGTGCACACACACGTGCCCTTCTTGCACTGGACCCCCGGCTTGCCTGAGCACTGGTTAACCAAAGTTTTGCTGTGAGCGGTTTGAACCGTGGCAATGCTGATATTTTTCAACACATGTCTTATTGTTTTGGTTATAGAAAATAAGATGCATGAATAATAAATTAAAGTGTGTAATAATATAGCTAAATCACATTTATGGGATCTTCTTTGTTTTGCAAATTAAAATGCACAAACAGCCGAATCCTTTTGTCTTTATTAAACAGTTTGCAGGATTGCCTCAACTTGGAGCATGTACATAAATATTCAAATTGAGTTTTTTCACTCTGAGGCAATTTTGACATTTTCATATTGGGTTCCTTAGTGTTTTATCTAAGAAAAATTAACCACATGTGACCAAAATATGAACATTTATATTTGTATTGTAATTCTCCCAGTTACATACCTAACAAATGGATGATTTTACCAAGTCCCTGTAAATGGAAGCATTATAAAGGTTTTCATATTAACCACTTACAGAATTAATAATAAAATGTTTATAGGGAGCTAAAATGACCATGAGCTCAAATAGTCCAATTGGTATCTCTATGGCTCTGTGTCTATTCTATGTCATTTTGAGAAATTCTGGGTGTGAGTCGCTTCTATTTAAAAAGCAGGTCGTGCCAGCTCGCTGCTTAGACTGATTTCCACTGGGTACGGGAGCAGCTTAGCGAAAGGAGCTGTGGCAGCCTGGTGCATACGGATGCAGGGACAAAACCTGCCCTAGTCCGACCCTCCTTGCAATTCTAATGAATTCCTTGGGGACAGTGCCTTTGCATTTCACTCTCAACTCCAGAGCTTTGCTGCTTCGCAGGTGCTACTGTGAAGGAAGGAGCCACGTGTTCTTGGCAATGGTACGGACTTCCATGGGGGCAGCGGAACTGGGTAAGAATTACATGATGCAGCATGGACAAGTGGAAAAGCAGATCTTGCAGGAGAACGTTTAGGTCTGGGCTCAGCAGCTCACTAGCTGTGTGTGAGTAGGCAACTCACCTCGCCAGTCTTGGCCCGCTCATCCGGGAAAAGGCAAGGACAGTGAAACTTCCCTCCACAGTGTTGAGGTAAGAAGTGACCATCGGGCATTCTAGATAGTGGACCATAAATATTTGTTGAAGCTCAGAGTCTTCCATAATTTCTCTCTGTTATTGGTATCTGAGATAAATAGCCTTGTTACAAGGTTTTACCCTCCCAACACCATTTTTGCTGGAGACCTCACCCAGACTTCATCCTATCCCGCTGCTAGTTCCAGATGAAAAGGTGGGCTTCTGAAGGCCTTGAAGACCATCAATGTCTACAGAGCACACCTCGGAGATGCTGGCAGAGAAAGGCAGATGGGTTTACTGGCATAGAAGAAGCATCTTTGGTTAGGAAAAAACGCACAGATTGGGCACCTTCAACATGTTATGTATCTATACCTCCATGTGTTGGAGTAAATTCTGCTTTCAGGGGTTTTTACTAAAATGCTAGGTCAAATTCTCCCTTGCTGACAGCATTTTTTTTGGAGCAAGTCCAAGGGCAGCTTTTGACCCGAGGTTATCAACCCATCATTATGGGAAGTTTCAAAGTATCACATTAGATCATTGTACCCTGAGTTACGCTTATTTACACACTCTTGCTCTTTCTGTCTCTCTGTTTCTGTTTCTGTCTCTCTCTCTTTATACATATGGATAAATATGCATATACAAAAAGATGCTATTTATTTCACCTGCAATGACTAAAGTTTTAGGCTCTATAGGTTTATATTTCTTGAGCTTAATGTTGCATTAATGCATTTTTGTTTGCCTGAATGAGTTATTCCCAGCCCTTGCTTGAATCTGTTCATTAAGATTTCATGAAGTCAGCTCTTGATGAATTCACAAGCCAGAACTGCAACTTTCTCACTGTTTTTGTCGTGTTAAAAAGCGCAGCACCAGCTTCTCATACTGGTGGATGGTGAAGATAAATCCTCCCATGCCAACTCATCACCTAGGGATGACAGAACTCCTGCTGAATTTACACAAGTCCTTTATTATGTGAAGTGATTTGAGTGAAACAAATGGGTTATTTACTGTGCAGCACACTAAGAAGTGACTCTTTTAAAATGGTAAACATTACAGTACATCATATCTGGAAAGATTTTTTTTTTTTCCCTGTGTTTGTCTGAGATTTCTGCAGTTGATGTGAAAGTTGCAAATCCGAAGCACAGATTTTTTAAAAGGGAGAGTTAGAGAGAGGGAAAGTGAGAGCATCCCTCGGGATTTTGGAGGACTTGCGCGGCACTGGTCTTGTTCCAGCTGAGAAGTTATTTTCAGGCATTTCTTCACTGAGGGTTTTGAAACCACAGCAATCGTGTTTGGAGGATCAGGGAGATATTGCTTTGTCTTCAGTTTTTACCTTTTTGAACTAAAGGGAAAGCACATAACTGAAAGCAGGGTGTGGTGAATTGTCACCGAGGCATTGGTGGATGGAAAATATCTTTACTCAAGTAAGATTAAGAAAGCTGGAGAAGGGACACGCCCTGAGGACTTCCCATCCCGACCCGTGAGGACGGTCTTCACCGCTTGCCATGGAATACTTGGTTGAGTGTGACTCCCCAAGAACCGAGGAAGGAGGATGTGGCGAATTGGGCGGAAAGACCCCGGAGCTTCCTGCATCTCTTCTCCGTTGTCCCTTCCTTCCCTGACATGTTAAGTTCTGTCACTTCTGGTCAGGATCTGTGTGTGGCCACTACAACCAGTAACAGGTAGATCACTTTTTGAGTGATTACCAAGGATCGGGCACTGTCCGTACGTTTAAAGTTGTAAACTTGTAACCCCCCTTGTAAGGCAGGTTTTATTATCACGCCTTTACTTCAGGGAAACCAGATTTGGGAACATATGCCCGGTGAGGGGTAGATCTAGGCTGTGAACTTGGGATTTCCTGACTTTCTGACCTTTTCCTCTACACTGTTGCACCACTGTAGTGTTTAGGATCCCAGCTCTGTAGCCGTAACAGAGAGACCTAAGGAGAAAGTTTGTTTCTCTCTTGCTAAACGGACCAGCATAGGTTAGAGAGTTTTCCTCCGCAAAGTCGTCTAGGGATCCAGGCTGGCCCGAAGGCTTGGCTGTGCTCCAGCCTGTGGCAAGTGGGCCCAAGAAGATGACCGAGGATTTGAACAGAGCAGTTCCACTTGAATCCCACTGGCTTGAAATCAGTCCCAAGTCCATCCGTAGCATCAGTGGGGGCAGGAGGCATTGTGGTTTATAGTTGGTGGTCAGGTGCCGAGGCAAAACCCAGAGGGTTCCCCGACAAAAAGGAAAGGGGGGAGTGATATTGGGAGACAACTGTCACCTCAGCGAAGGCAGCCCACAGCACCTCTGCCCGCCACATTGGCAGAAGAATGAGTGCAGGAATAGTTGGGTCTTCAGGAAGAAAGGTAGTGAAGAAAGCAGAACTGAGGAAAGCTCCTGAATCCTGGATTTTAAGATCCTGCGTCTTTATACTTGTCAAGATCAGAGCATGATCTGGCCCCAAATTTCCATTTCACCTAAGTTAACTGACTCTTTCACACGACTCACCTGCTCCTCATGAGACTCAGAAATTAGTCAGTGTCAGAGTGATGACTGTTCCAGCAGGTGGTACCAACGCTGTTTCTCGACTACTTGGTTTTCTGTTTTGGGGTCTTCTCAACAGGGCCGCATACCTGCAAGCTGGGCCGTTTGGACAGTTCTAGACTTTCTCTCTTGGTTTCACTTCTGGAACACTTCTTTAATTCGCTCTCATTAGCTGACCCAGACCGAGCTTTTGAACACTCCCTGGAAGAGCTGTGATCTTGCGATAAATCCCTAGTTGTTGGTCCCCATTTTCTTTTCTTTCTGCATTTATCATCTTTTGAATTTTGACCTCATTTTAACTTCTCATGGTCCTCTGTTCTCGCAGTCTGATAAAGTACAAAGCGTTATTTGTTTATTCAACATATTTAAAGGCACCTACCACATGCTAGGCGTTTATCTAGGCATTGGGGATTCGCGTTTATAGAACAGAACAAAGTCACTCCTTTCACGAAGCTCACGTTCCGGTGTGTTGGGCGGAGGTGGGAGGCAGCAGGCAACAGACAAGCAACCATGCAGATATGCCATGTGTCACATGTGCCACTTGATGTGTGCTACAGAGAAAAGCAGAGCAAGGGATAGAGTGTCTGTGATTTTGGGTGGGCTGGGTTATTTCAGACAAGTAGTCAGGATGGACTCGCTGTCAACGTGACATTTGCTGTAATCAGAGACAAGAGAGAAGTGAAGGAGCAAACCGTGCTGATGTCAAGATCAAGGTGGATACAAGGAAAAGTGAAGTCAATGTGCCGACAAAGAAAGGAAGAGAGGGGTGGAAGATAAAGTCAGAGAGGTATGCATCAAAGGTGTTATTAAGGCAAGGTAAAGACTTCAAGTGTTATGCAGTGAGACAGGAAGCTATTCAAATATTTTGAGCAGGGGAACAAAGGGGTCTGCTTGCCTTACTTTGAGGGTCACTCTGCCTAGAAGTCATATCTCCTCACGTCTGCTATATTCTATTGGTCACATACACCAGCTCCAATTCAATGGGAGGGCACCACACAAACACCTGGATGCCAAGGAGCAAAGATTATTGGGAGTCGTCTTGTAGGCTGGCTTGCACATGGGCATCAAATTATTCTGGTACCATTGGCTGAAGAAAACGATTCTTTCCACATTGAATTACCTCATCACCCTTGTCAAAATTAATTAGCTACATGTGTGTAGGTTTATTACTGGACTTCCTATTCTATACAATAGATCTATATGTTTAAATTACACCAATACCACACTGTCTTAAAGGAAGTGAGGAAATAAGGTAGTGTATGGCTTACAACTTAATTCTTATTTTTAAAATTTTGGAGGTTAGTTTAGGTTCTTTGCATTTCTCTCTATTTTTAGAATTAGCTTGTCAGGTTTAACAACAAAAAGACCTATCAGGATTTTGGTTGAGATTATATTGAACCTATGGATCAATTTAGGGAGAATTTACATGTTAACATTATTAAACCTTCTGATCCATAAACATGATATATTTTTATATTTGTTTAGATCTTTTTAAACATCTCATAGCTATGTTTTGTAAGTCACAAGTAAAGGTCTTTGCACATGCATTGTAAGTTTATCCCTAACAATTTTAGGGTTTTGACACTATTGTAGATTTGTCTTCACTTCATTTTCCAATACTATGTTGCCAGTGTATAGAAGTATGATTGAATTTTTGTATTGATATTTTATCTTTTGATCTTGCTAAACTCATTTATTAGTTCTTCTAACTTCTTTGTAGATTCATTTTTTAAAAAGATTCTCAAGGATTTTGTACAAATATAATCATATTGTATATGAAGAAAAACAGTTTTACTTCTTTCTTTCCAATTAGATGCCTTTCTTTTCTTTTTATTGCCTTAATACACTGATGTTCTCCACTACAATGCTGAATATAAGTTGTAAGAGCAGAGTCTTACCTTGTTCCCAACCTTAAGAGAAAAGCTTTCAACCTTTTACCATAAGTGTGGCATTAGGTATAGGATTTTTGTAAATGTTCTTGTTCATATTGAGGAAGTTCCCTTCTGTTCCTTGTTTACTGAGAGTTTTTATTATAAATGGACATTGAAGTGTGCCAAATTCTTTTGCTGCATCAATTGAAATGAAAATATATTTCTTCTTTTTTCAGTCTATTGATACGGTGAATAAAATTGATTTTTTAAAAAAAATGTTATTCTAACCTCTGATTCCTCAGATTAACCTCAATCGGTCATAATATTTGATTTTCCATTTGTTGATGAATTTATTTTTTTTAGCAATTTGTTAAGGATTTTTGCCACTATGTTTGTTGTACTACTGGCCTAGAGTTTTCTTTTCTTGTACTATCTTTGCCTGTTTCTGATACCAAGGCAGTGCTGGTTTTATAAAATAGGCTGGAAAGTATTCCTGCCTCTTCTATTTTCCAGAGGAATTTCTGTAGAATTGCTTATTGCTTTTTTAAATGTTTGGTAGAATTTACCAATGAAGTCCAGAATTTACCATCTGGACCTGAAGTTTCCTTTATGTGAAGATTTTAACCATAAATTCAATTTTTTCAATAGATGTAGAGCTATTCAGTGTATCTTATTTCTTTTTGAAGGAACTTTGATAGTTTGTATCTTTCAGGAATTTTTCCATTTCATCTAAATTGTCAAATTTATTGGCATTGAATTGTTCATAACAATCTCTTATTATGCTTTTAAATCATGTAGCAACTATAGGAGTGTTCTTTCTTTCGGTTATATTGGTAATTTTTGTCTTTTTTTCTTAATCACTCATTGGAGGTTTATCGCTTTTATTGATCTTTCCAAAAACTCCCAACTTTCTGTTACTGACTTTTTTATATGGTTTTCTGTTTTCTATTGTATTTCCCTCCATTTTTATCTTTATTATTTCATTTCTCCTGCTTACTTTGGGTTTCAATTGCCCTTCTTTTTCTAACTTCTTTATGTATACATTTAAATAATTGAGTTTAGAGATTTTTAAAATTTTCTGATAGCAGAATTTAATGCAATAAATTTCCCTCTAAACACTTTATTAGTTGTTTTCCACAAGTTTTGATATGTTGTGGTTTTTATTCATCTAGTTAAAAATACTTTTCTAGTTTTTGATGGGTCTTTAAAAATTTTCCAATATCAGGAAATTTTCCAGAAATCTGTCATTTACGGATTTTTAATTTACTTTTATATGGTCAGATGACATGCTTTGTATTATTTTAAGCTTTGAAACTTTGTCAAGTTTTGTTTTATGGTCCAGAATGTGGTCTACCGTGGGGAATGTTTTATGTGCACTTAAAAAAAATGTGTTTTCTGCTGTTGGATGGAGAGTCCTACAAAATTTTAATTTGAAAAAAAAATTAAAATCTCATTCAAGTAATTTATATCCTCTTTTCTTTTGTTTAATTTTTCTGTCAATTACTGAACAAATTACATGCTGTAAGAAAAAAGATTAGAGACTTTGAAAAAATAGCAGCAGAAATTATTAAAAATAAACACACAGAAAAAAAAAGACCAAAAAAAGGACCAAAAATGTATGTATGTGTGTGTGTGTGTGGGGGGGGAGGATGTAGTGAGTGAAGAAAAAATATTTGAAAGAATAATACTTGAAAAAAAATTCAATTGATGTAAACAAAAAACCCACAGATTCAGGAAGTTCAATAGATCCTAAGCAGAAGAAACATAAGGAGAAGTGCAAAGGGCATTTAATCATCAAATTTATGAACACAGGTGATAAGAAGACAATTTGAAAATCAGCCAGAGATAAAAGACATATTTTCTACAGAAAAACAAAGAAAAGAATGACAGCATATTTCTCACTAGAAAACATCCAGGACATTAGACAATGGAAAGACATCTTTAAAGTGTTGGGGGTCAAACCTGTCAACCCATAATTTTATACCCAGCAGAAATGCCTCTTGAAAATAATGGCAAATTAAAGACTTTAAGACCAAAACAAAAGGTAAGAGAATTCATCACTAAAGACAAGCACTAAAAGAAATGTTTAAAAAAACTTATCCAAGCATAAGGGAAATTATGCCAGATAGTTATAGGGACCTACAAAAAGCAGTTATTAGTGCCCCAAATGGTAAATATGTGTGTAAACATAAAAGGCATTTCCCTCCTCATTTTTAAATTTATTTAAAACATAATCGATTGTCAAGAGAAAAAAAACAACAATGTATTGTGGGATTTATTATCTATGTAGAGATAAAGTATATAGTAATGCACAAAGATGGGGTTAGAAGGGTGCTGTTGGAAGCTTCTTATACATAAAGGGGTGGAGTATTGTCTGAAGGTAAATGCTTGTAAGTTAATGATGTATTGTGAACCAATCCTGAGTAATTTTTAGTTCAGGTATCTTCCTTCATCCCTAGAGTTTCAATTTGTATACATTGCATGTGTCTTTTATTTTTCTCCTCCTCATGTTCGTGTTTTCTTTTATATCGTTGAATATATTTTATAGCTTGTGGGCAAAGTAGGACTCAGCCAAAGACTCCAGGTTGTCCTTTGCAGATCTTAGCTTTCTGTCCATGAAGCACCTTCTTTCTGAGGCTCAGTCCTACAATTCTGGCTGCTTTGGCCTTTCTTGACTCCCTTCTCTCTCCCCACTCAGGAACACCACTGGCTCTGGGCTGCTCCTCCCTGTGCCTTGGCCTGGATCTGCTTCCAGCATTAGGCCAGAACAGTTGCAAAAATCGCCTTGTTTTCCTTCTCTCTGAGATCACAGTCCAATCCTAATTGTTGTCCAGTGTTGGAAAAACACTGTTTCATGTATTTTGCTCATTAATATAGTTGTTTACAACAAGAGGGCAATTTGAGTAATGCATGAGCTTTTATATGAGGAAGTAGACTCCCCCAAAGATTCTTACATCTTCCCCCACACTGGAGTATGACAGTTCCCACCTCTTTGTGCCCTCAAAGCTCTATGCTTACACTGCACCATTGCACACTGTATTTTAACTTAGAATTTGCAGGTCCATATCTCTTTCTCATCTCTAGACACATTGAAAGCAGTAGCTGCCTTATCTATCTTTGTGTTTTAGCACTTAGAATAATATCTGGTGCACAAATGTTCTCAAAAATTTTTTTTCAAGCTTTCTAGTCTTGTGACCCATTTTCTTGGATCCTTGGAACATGTGAGGTTGCAAAAATTATATGCAAACCAAGAATAGCAGCAATGGGGTACATGTCTTCCCAATTCCCCCATCAGAGCCCACGGCCGATATCCAGCGATCACCAGGTTTCTACTTTTCACCTGAGCCCAAATGTGGCCTTGGACTCCTTCTTAACATGGTTCCAGTTATTTCCTGCCGATAAATATAAGTTCACTCTTATGCTGAAAGTTATTTGCCATCCATATAAGTTAGTATTACCCTTTCTCGGGAATAGCATTTTGTTTTTTCAGTAAACACTTATATGGCACTTGCTATGTACTAGCATCATTCTGAGCATTTGAAATATTAACTACTTTATCTTTATCGCAATCATGGGGTATTAGATCTTACATTATGTCCATTTTACAGATGAGGAAACTGAGGCACGGAAAGGCAAAGTGACTTGTCCAAGGTCACACAGCTGGTAAGTGGTGTGGGAGGGCACTACTCCAGGGGATCTGGCTCCTGAGTCCACACTCTTCACCGTTAGCACTGTGCCTCCTCCATGGCCTAAACCGATTAAAATGCGTCTCTTTATGAAGAAGCTAAGAAAGTCAACACCTCTTTTCTGACAAGCAGCAGAAAGGAACAGCCTGAAGCAGATGACTTGGAATTTAAAGTACGTTGGGCCCCTTAGCACACAAGGGAACGATACCAATCTCCATCTTGATTTATTCCTTTAACAAATATCTATTCTGCCCTCTCGGTGTTCCGGGCACTGCCGGGAAGGAAAAGCAAGCGTTAAGCCAAGTGAAGCGCAAAATAGTTTCATCCTGCCAAGTGTCACTTCAGACACACAAACAATCGCTTTTATGAGAGCTCACCTTCATTCCTAGACCTGCCAGCTACAACAACAGATACATTTGCTGTCCCAGACAGGATTTTTTGGGAAAGCAGAATTGCGAAAGTGCTGGGATCATAGCCGGGAGGGACTGAGAGGAGTAGGGGTGACCTGCGTGTTCACTGCCCAGCACCCGTTGACTGTCTCGGTGCGTTCTTGGGCAAGGTGATTCTCCAGCTTCTGCAGCTGTTTTCTAGGGCACACAAATTGTGCCTGGTCCCCCACAGACCGCAGCAGAGAAGCGGCAACAGACTGAGTGGTAAAGAGTTGAACAGCCTATGTAGCATTTTTGTCAGACAGAAGAATCAGAAAATACATAACACTTCTGCAACAGGGTGAGTAGCCCTCGTCTGTTTTGGTTTGTTTTCTTGTTTGTTTGTTTTCAATACCTAGCTGCCCCAGAGGAATGGATTAAAAGAATACTGGAGGAATTTTATTCCTCCTTTCAGTACACAGCTTGGGTTCCATCGTGGGAGACTGGAACTCTTTGGATGAAAAGAGGCGGGAGATTTCTTCACTCACATTTTGAGAACTGGCCAGTCAGCCCGACTCGGTATCCAAGTCACCCCTGGGTACCCCACAGAATTCTACAGAAATGCTGAACACAAATTTAGACCACATGCTTAATTATTAAGCACGGTAATTATCCAGGCTGATTGGGGGTGTGTTGTATTGTTTGTCATTGCCCAAGGTCATTCATGCTGTGCTGGGGGCCGGGGGAAGAACTGCTTCATCAGATACTTTGGAAAAATCTCATTTCACAGGAATTCTGCTTCTCACTTCAAAGCCTATTAGATGCTATGTTTCTTAGCAGCCCCAGAGCAAAATATTGTCAGAACATACGTTTTTAATGGGTTGCTCTACTTCTCTTTGTTTTCTAGCATGGGAAAGTTTCCTGGGCATGCACATGCTTTCTGGGACCCAGGAGATTTTGTGGGGCAGAGTCTTCCCTCGAAGATCACTGACACTGTTTCCTCGTTTTTCCCCTGTGATTGGGCTACGGACCACAAGGGAAGTAAAGGAAACCTCCATCACCTTCAGTAAGTGCGTTGAGTCTGGAACAGAACTCATGCTTCTGGAACTCTGGACAATCTCTTGGATTTTTAGGAAGGATGCCCTACTTGGCTTTACCTTTCCAGACGAGTTAAAGTTAGGAGTGATTATATATTCACATATGTGTATAGATAGGACTACTGGAGCCTGAGTAAAACAAAATCAGGTTTTGTTTTATATTTTAAGGGCAGAACATACATATGGCAAAACAAAACAAAACAACAAAAACAAGAAGGACAACGTGAAGTGGAAAATAGTTTCTCTTTCAGAACCCAGCCCCTGATACCAGTTCTCTGCTGCAGAGATAATCATTGTCAGTTTTTGTATAATGGGTCATTTTTGTACATACAAGCATATAGGGCATGTATGAAATTTAACATTTTTTGTAAGTATGGTTGTTTATTTCACACAAATGGATATGGACCCTGTAGGGAGACGTGGTGGCAGGGTTTCTTAGACAGGACCACTGGTTAAGAGGCTACTTAGAAGTGGGAGAAAACCTATTAGTTTGGATTTCACAATTTTATACTGAAGGCCAAGATGGGGAAGAGAAGCTTCTAATAATTATTGTGTGTCTACAATGCAACAGGCATCATGAAAAGAATTTTATGTACACAGGACAGGCTACATAATTTGTGGGCTCCAGTGGGAAATAAAAAATTCAGGTCTCCTTGTTCAAAAATTAAGAGTTTCAAGACGGGAGAGCAGAAAAGTATTTTCTGACTTGGGTGCTGTGTGGTTGCACAGGTTGCATGCCCTGTGTATACATTTTAAGATTTGTCCATAAAATGACCTGACAATGTCAATATCATTGCCCTTACTGTGCACATGGGAAGCCAAGATTTAGACGTTTCGATCCTCAATTTTCTTTGCAGTGCATTTACCTGTAGGATATCGTGATTTGGAAATAGCATTTATACCAAAACAATATGAGTTCCCTAAAGAAAGAAAATATTTGACCCTAATATTGGTCATCTGGACAATGTGAATTTTATATGTTAGAGCTGTTCCAACTTCCAGCTACCAGATGTCTGTAAAAATTCATAGCAGGCTATTAAATTTAGCAGATCCTGTCTTAATTAGATTAGCTTTTGCACAGCACGATGGCAGAGTGTCTCTCTGATGGAGGGTTTATAAAGATTTCTGGTGGGAATTCTTTATGGAAGATGGAGTCTTTTATCCACAGAGACTGACGAATAGAAAAAAAAAATACCTCACCTCATAATAGTATAAAAATGTGGTCATGGTGTGTCAAAGCAGAAACATGGGTCTTTATTTCATTGATGTTGCCTTTTTATTTGGCTTAAGAACAGGGATGGTTGGGGGATAAAGATGGGGGAGGGGTGTTCAAAAACAACCAGCTAAGAAAATAGCATACGGAAGGTGAAAAACTAGGAGGAAATTCTTGTTGTCAAATCCTCCAATAAATCGAGCACCAAAGGAGTGCTCAGCATTCAGTTGCCTGTTAGTGCATGAGTTATTTATTTTTTTCTTTTCAGATAGGAAACAAAACTGCACAGTTTGTCTTGAGCTAGTCTTACGTGATTAAACTCAGCATCTAGTCTCTCTCCCCATTAAAGGTCGCTAAAAAAAGCTCACACGACACAAAACCAACAGCCCAAAGCTGCCTCTTTATTTCGCCCTCTCTATTCTGCCACGGGCAGAGGACCTAACCTGCAGCGTTTCGTGGAAATATTACTTGTTTATCGACCTGGGTACATATATGATAACAGGAGAGCTGAGCAGCTCTTCTCGGCGGACGCCTGGTGGGTAGGTTACTCCATAAAGCAAATGGATGTGGGTGATTTTTCTTGTCATATGATTCGCCAGCTGAAAGGTCACGTTCATGCAAAGACCTTCTCCCCTCAGTCTGTGGAGAGAGACACTGAGAAGACAAAAAAAAAAAAAAAAAAGGATAAGGATTTGTTTCCACCTCACCACCTCCCTGCTAGTGGGCAGGAGGGGAATTTGGGTTTTCCAAACCCCCAAACCACAGGGACACGGGCTGGGAGCACTGGCGGCTGCTAGAAAAAAATGGCCCATCATTTGCCGGCGCGGCAGGCTGATCAGATTCACATCATACACAGGCAGGGTTACTAGGCAACTGATTAAATAAACGTGCTGGTCCTACAAGCGAGCTTGCAATTAATTAACTTAACCATTTTCATTTCGACTGTTTTCTTCCCGTCTCCACCTCAACCTGTTTTGAGATACTGAAATGTGAGAGGCACTGGGGACCTTCTTGCGTTCGGCGGGAGGAGGCTGAGGACCCATTTGCCTTGGATGAGAAATGCCTGACTCCTGTCAGATCTTCCCACACATTGAGTGGAAAAACCCGATCAGCAGGTAATTAGCATCTTAAGCAAATAAGGAAACATCCGCAAAAAGGCCTGAAAGAGTGCTGGGCATCTATCTATCTATTCAAAACCTGTTATGCTTCCTAATCGTGCTACTCACTGGGTAGAATGAGATGAAAAAGAACTTATACTATGGAAAATCATTTTGATAGATCATTTCCATGCAAGGCAACGTGTTGTGAGAGAGAACCATTCATGTGCTCCTTGCACATCCCCCCTGCGTGCTTTGGGCTGGAGAGGCCAATCCTTTTCCCAGCCCAGATGGTCAGGGAAGCATTCCTGCAGGACATGAGGCCTGGGGCCTGTCTTGAAAGTTGAGAGAAGGCCAAAAGAGAAAAAAATGTGAGTGGGCATTCCAGGAGAGGGTCCAGTGTGAACAAAGACCCAGTTCCATTGGTAACATGTGACCAATTTGGTTTGGATGAAGAAGAAAATGAGGTGTATGAAGTGGGGCTGGGGAAATTGGCAGGGCCAGGTGATAAAAGGCCACGTGTGTCTATCTAAGAAGTTTGGACTTTAATCTGCGGGCAGTGGAAGCCACTGAAGGATTTTCCAAGGGAAGTGGCACAGCCATCCCCTACCCACTGGTGACTCTTGGTCACGTGGAATTAGGATTTAAGAGGATACTAGACAGGAGAAAACACTGAAGAGACTTTTGTACCCGGTCAGAAAAGAGATGAAAAGATGAGTTAAGGCCGGGAGCAGGGACGGGCAGAAGAGGCAGTGTCAGGGCTGTTGTCCCTGGGAGTGGACAGGAGTAGGGGGGAGGGGCAGGCTGGAAGCCAGCATTTTGATGTGACAGCCTGAGTAGGGGGCGGAGACTTTAACTGAACGCCAGAGAAGGGGGCCCCTAACTTTTACAAGTGTCTTGGCTGGGTGGAGGGAGGAAATGAATTCTGTTTTGCACTTGCTGAGTTTGGGGTTCCTGCATGCAACAGGCTAGCCATTAAATAAAGCAATTCCTTAATAATTCCCAAAAGGACAGGGATTAGGGGAGATTTCTTGTAGAAGCTACATTCCAAACAGGCTCCTGTATAGGACCAGATTTCTATAGTAAATTTTAAAGCAGGATAGAGAACGGGTAGACAGAAGGGGTCAGGGCAAAACCTCTTCCACTTAAATGTGTTACAGTAATAGCCAAAGAAAGTAAACATCTGCTGGCACTGATAACATTATTATTATGCATACTTACTTGATTTATCCTAATCTGTCCTTCTAACTATGGAATGGCATTGCCATATTCAAATGTGGAATGGGTTGGAATTACCCATGATGAAGGTCTCATCCTGGATGACCTGATGTTTTCTGCATACTTGATCAGCCTCTGCTACCCTTATTTCCAAGCTAAGCTGTCCACTTAGAATGTAGGCTGATTTTGGTCAGTCCTTGGTGCTCATGTTACCACACTGATCATTTGAGATTCACTTTCCTTTCCTTTTAGTCCAGTTGGCCTGGCTTGGACTTTTCAGAGACTTTTGACTCCTATCCTAATAGAGATCTGGGTGAAGAAATGACTCAGTTTTGCAGTTTCCTTGGGCATAAAGCTATAAGAGAAGTCAAATGTCACCAACAACATAGTAGGTTGAAAAAACTGTTACTTGTTCTTAAACTTCATATTAAAAGTATCATAGTTTATTTATTAAATATTTTAATGCAATTTGATTTTTTTCTTCCATGCCAGTAAGTTTTTGAGATTTCAACAATGATATATGTTGTTCTAGTTCAATGATTTTAAAGATTGCATGGTATTCATTAAAGAAATCCATCAATATTTATTCATCCTTTTAGTGACGAGCACTTAAGTTGTTACAAGTTTGTCACTAATACAAACAATATTGATTGTTTTATAATTTGCCTTAAAATCCCTCTTGTTTGATATTAATATGGCTGCATAAACTTTATTTTGGTTAATATTTTCCTTTTAATTTCAAACTTTCTATATCTTTATGTTTTAATTGGGACTTCTATAAAGAGAACATAGCTGGAGTTTATTTTCATATTTATTTATTATAATAATTTGATCTGATGATCTCTAATCTTTAACTGGGGAATTTACTCCATTTATATTCATTGTGATTTTGAACTTTTGGATTTACTTCTATACTTCTGGATTTACTTCTACATATTTTATTCTTTTCACTCTTCCTTTCTCCCTCCTTTCCTGTCTTCTTTTGGTTTGCTCATTTTTTCTTCTAGTGTTTACCCTTTAAATGTTAACACAAATAATGGAGCTACCAAAGTCTAAAATCAATTAATATCTCTGGCTTCCTCCAGTATGTCATATAGATCTTAAAATCCTTTATTTTGGATAAACCCTTTTACATCTTATATGCTGTTATAATGCTTCAACTCTATCTTATTATTATACCACTCAAAATTAATGGTAAAACAATAGTATTGTTATCCTTTTAAATAGTCAACTCTTATTGAGGTTGATCTACACATATAACAGTTTCTTTGTTCACAATTACTTTTTTTCCTCTGAGATAACTTTCCTTTCTCTTGAAATGTACCCACTAGAAGTTCCCTCAGGGAGAGTCTTTTAGTGGAAAATGAATTATTACTTCTGTTCTAAACATGCCTTTATTCCATTTTTGATTTCTTCTACGCTATGTTTTTATCTTTAAATAATTATAGATTTACAGGAAGTTGCAAAAATAGCACAGAGAGGTCCTGTGCACCCTTCACCCAGCCTCCCCCAGAGGGAACATCTTGCCTAGGTATAGTACAGTATCAATACCAGGAAACTAGTGTTGGTACAAACCACAGGTCATTCAGATTTCATCCCCCATACATGCATTCATTTCTCTTTCTCTTTTTCTCCTTCCCCCTGTTATTATCACATGTGTAGCTACATGTAACACCACCAAGTCAAATAACTAACTGGACCATCACCACAATTTCCCTTATGCTGCCCTTTAAGGACACACCCACCCCTTCCCCCACCATAACCCCTGGTGTCCAGCTACTGATCTCTCCATTTCATCTCCATAATTTTATTTCAACAGTGTTTTATAAATGAAATCATGCAATGTGTAACCTTCTAGGATTGCCTTTGTTCACTCAGTGTGATTCTGTGGAGACTCGTCCAGGTTTTCATGTGTATCAATAGTTCATTTCTTTTTGTTGCTGAGCAGTATTCTGTGGCATGGGTAGATAGTAATTTACCCTTCCACATATTGAAGAACACTTGGGCAGTTAATGGTTTTTGGCTATTA
>NW_012148063.1:4731409-4794464 GCF_000956105.1 Propithecus coquereli | reverse complement strand
ATTGATTCCTTTAATAGTTTCTGTTGCCTTTTTCGTGATTTTAATTTTGTGAATTCTTCTTCATGTCTTAAGTAATAGAATATCCTTTACTATGCATCTTTAAGAATTTTATTAGGTGGATTTCTTAGGCATCGGATTCTTCAACTTGTTATATTTGCTTATAGCAGATTACATTCCCATGTCTTTGTTATTTTGCATTGTGAGCTCATGCTGTTTTGGGGCCTTATCTATGGGACTCTTTTGCTGCCTAGGTTGAATCTGCGCCCTTGCAGGAGATTTTCTGTTTGTTTAAGCCAGATACCCCAGGGCATTACTAGTCTGGAACTGCTTTTATACTCAGTCCTTTGCTTGAAAGTTTGCAGACCAATTAATAAGTGTAAATTCAAACCTGAAACCTATGTGAGGGCAGACCATTTTGTTAATAATTCTAGAGATTTATTTTGTATTTTTATTTTTTGGTCTACTCAGGCTAAGAGAGACAGACTAAAACAATATAATGTATGCTGGGATATGCTCCACAACCCCAGAAAACTGGTATTGATAGAACCACACAGTTTATTCAGATTTAGTCACTTATATACCTACTTTCAGGCCTGAAGGACTTATTTTCCCAGCTACTGGGAGTTCTACCCACTGATAGCTGAGGCCTGGGAATTGTCCTCAGCTGAAGGTCAGGCCCCTTTCCCAGGAGCAGCCTGCATCCAATGGGGTACAAAGGCGGGACCCCTTTACGCCAGGTGAGGATGCCTCTGAAGGGCCATCCAGCCTCAGAACTCCCTGTGGGGTTGGCCAAGGCCTTGCTGCGATTGCGCGGCAGTCCAGCCTCTTCCTCTGCCCAATCCTGCTCCATTCCTCCCCTCACAGGCATCGATCCTAACAGCAGCCCTGGCAAACCATCTTGCATGCTCAGCTGTGCCTCACAGTCTGATTTCCCACATTATGCAGCCACAAATCGTCACCTCCTGTCCTTGCTTATGTAATAAAGCCCCTGTCATATCATGGCCAATCCCCACTCGCTTCTCATTTCTTATTTATCTCTGAAAATTTCCCTGGTGGTCTCATGAGTTCAGCTTTGCATTAAAGGAATGTTTTCTATATTTATTTCAATATTTTTAGATGTTTTATAGCGATAGGGTTCTTAAATTATATAGATCGCCACAATGCCAGAACAGAAGACTGGTATGAGGGCTTCCGATGGGACTGCTTTATAAAAATATTATTATTATTGCCATTAATGATAATTATTGTTCTTGCTGTGAAAGCAGCAATTTATGGATTCTCCCTGTCTCTATTTTGTGGATGATTTCCTTGCCTGTTGGTGGGTGATTTTTGGATACCTTGGCCCCTCAGCCGCGAAGCCCTCTCAGCCCCAGAGGACAGAGGACGTGTGCTACGCTGACTGCGCTGCCTGCCCGCCGTCGCTGGGGGTAGAATGTATGCCCCCTCACTCTGGTTAGACTCAGGTAGTCAGCCTACTCTGTCTTTTCCAAAGCAGAGGGAAAACCATGAGTATTTTTCTAAGAAATATTAGTACCCCCCCAAAAGTATACACAATTAAAAGTCAGTTTTATGGAGGCATAATTTGCGTGTAATTAAATGCACCCATTTTAAATGTACCTTCTAGTGCGCTTTGACAAATTTATCCACACACATAACCAACCACCACTACATCAAGACATTGACATTTTATCATTCTTAAATTGTTCAACGTGCTCTTCCTTGTTAATGCCCCTGAAACCCGTGGCCACTGGCAACCACTGATGTATTTTCTGTCGGTATAGATTACGTGTATCTTTCCTATCTATTCTATAAATGAAATAGTACAGAATGTATGCGTTTGAGTCCACCTTCTCTCACTCAGCGTAATGGTTTGGAGATCCGTCCATGTTGTTGTGTGTATCAGCCGTTCATTCCTCTTTACTGCTAAGTGGTTTTCGATTGTGTGGATGTGCCACGATTTGTTTATCCATTCCCCAAATTTTCTTAGGAACTCTCCTTTTCTCTATTACAAAAGTTTGGGATTCCAAAGCCCTTAACCTCTTAGATATCATACAGTATTTCTGAGATGAGATACATCGAGCTCCTCTACATAACTGGATTTTCACTTTTTTCTAAGAATAAACATCCAAATCAAATGGGACAAAACAACTGCAAAGATATGTGTTCTTGAGGAGACTCATACAAATATTATTTTGATTCAGTAATCATTATTATCTTTAGCTAAGTCTGCTATATTTCTACCTACTTGATTATGCATGTGTATCTGTGATTGGTGCCAAATGTTTTTTTTACAACTATTTTCTTCTTCATTTTCCTTCCTATTTCTTACTGATTTTAGCCCTTCCAAAATAAACATGATAAAATCTTTCTTACTCTTGCAAATCCCTTTCTTCCCATGACTTCCATTACCCCTCCTTCCCACCTGTACTCAGGTGAGGGCTGCACACTCGGGGTTCCCCTGGGAGGACAGGGAACAGGATGTAAGAGAGAGAAAGGAGGAAGGCAGGGAACTGTGACAAAAAAGTAGAGCACCAATTAGAGAAGACATGAAAACGTTCTCACCTACCGAGGGCAGAGGCTTCGGGAAAATATTACTCAGCGATATACACAAGGAAAGAAGCATAAAACTAACTCCAATGTTTCTTTTCGTTTCATATTAAAAAAGCTACATAAAAATCTATTATACAACCATAGTTATGTTTATGAAATATAATTTGGTTATGAGCTGTGGTCTCTAAAATACAAAGAGAAAAGGAAAGGGTCTCTCCGTTTCCACCTCCTCATCTCGCATCTCTCCTCCGCAGGCTGAAATGTGGCTCCGCCCACAGCATCTCACTGGATGCTCTGCCCATGTCCACCAGTGGCCTCCTACTTGCCCGATCCAAGCTGCTCTTTAAATTCTCCTCTCTCTTGTTATCCTTGCAGCATTTGATAGTCTTGACCAGGCTCCCAAGAAGCTTCTTAAAAGATTATTCTCCCTTTATTTCCAAATCATTTTATTTAGCCTCAATGGTAGGATAAAAATGGCCCCCAAAGACATTCATGTCCTAATTCCTAAAAAAGGAGCGGTGTGTCTTTGCAGATGGAATTGATTTAAGAATCTGAAAATGGAGAGAGTTCCCTGAATTATCCAGGTGGGCCCTAAATGCAATCACAGGTGTCTTTAAAAGAGAAAGGTAGCGTGGGATTTGACAACACACACGTCGGATAGGCCATGTGAAGGCAGAGCAGAAAGAGATTTGAGAAGCTGGTTTTAAGATTGGAGTAATGTGGCCACAGCCAAGGAATGCCAGCAGCTGCCAGAAGCCAGAAGAGGCAAACAACAGATTCTCTCCTAGAGCCTCAAAAAGGAATGTGACCCTGTTGACACCTTGAGTTCAGTCCAGCACCGCTGAATTTGGGCTTCTAGCCTTCAGAACTGTGAGAGAGTAAGTTTCTGTTGTTTTAAGCCAGCCACTTTGTGATGATTTGTTACGGCAGCCGTAATTAACCGATACACACTCTCTGGCAGTTCCTTCTCACTTTTCATTTCTCCCTCTACTCTCCTTTTGCTTTTTGTTTGTTTGTTTTTCAGGATACCCAGATAGCAGTGAGAATTTAAGCTCCTGGTCTCCTTCAACTTCTCTTTTTCTATATTGTCTTGCCTGAGTGTCCGTGTCTTAGCCTGTGAATCCTATGAGTTCCTAAATCAGTATCTCTGGTCACAGCATTCCACGTGCCAGGTATCCAGCTTGTGGACTTTCCAAATTCTAAACCCTCTGCTCACTGTTTCCATCGATTTAATAGGATGTGAGTTAAAACATATTGTGCAGAAGAAGGTTTTTAGGGTTGAATTACCTTGGGAATTTCTGGGCTAAACAAAGTGAAAGAATGTTACTTCCTTATTGTAGGACTTCTCCTTGACTTGTTATGGAATATTACTTGGGAAATGGCTCTTACAGTGGTGGTTTCATTGTGAATTAAACCTCAATTCCTGTCCTGGGAGCTTCTTTATGCATGAGCTTTGTCTACAGATGGTCCAACCTTCTCCATCCCACTTCCCTGTTCCCTACTCTCTGCTATAGCCACCCTTCTTCTAACTTGCTGCTCCCGATGGGCTCAGGCTTCATCCTTCTTCATGCCAAATTCTGCACTTCAATTCGAGTCCATAGTCCAATTTGTGAGGCTATTGGGATTGAAACACGTAGAAAATTTTCTTCTTTTTTTCCCACTTTGCATTGATAGTATACAGTGTCCAATCAAGTCCAGAGTAGGAACAGAGGGGCTCTAAATTTGAAAGTAATAATGACAATCTTACACACCTAAGTCTCTAGAAAAATACTAAGTCACTGTTTCATTAAAAACAAAGCAAATGCAATTCTTAAAAATGTGATTAGCTAAAGTAACATCAGGGAAGATAGATTTGGAGAGCAGATTTGAAATGAAACTCATCTACACATAGGTAGGCCATCTGCCTCTCACCAGACTTCCTTGGCCTCCCAGCCATTTGCAGACACCCACTGGTGGCTGTGAGACTATTCAGGGATCTTATAATTATCTTCCCCTGAGCAAATGTACCACACTCAAGCCCAGCTGCCTCCTGGCCTGAGTCTGCCTGTGATGGTCTCTGGTATTCTTAGCTGCTATAGACCTTACCATGAGGATTTCCAACCCTGCACCTTTAGGGACTGTGAGGTAGTAACTGGACCCTTGAGCTATTTTCAATATTTTAGAAAGCTTAGTGGGAATCTGCAGAGAGGCTGTGATACTACACATGGAGTCACCATCTGGGGAGGAGGAAATCATTTTAAATCAGTTGTACTAATATAAATTAGTTTGGGGTGGTTAAAAGCTCTGATTGGCAATTCTGCATGTTGTCAGTGAACACGAGTGATGAAACAAATTAATCAGTAAGCAATAAGTGTTTTGTGGTTAGTAGACAAAAATTTGTGAAAATGTGCATCCTACTGAGGAATGTAATAACGGTGACCCTTGGTGGTGAAAAAAATTAGGGATTACTGCTGTATATCTTTCCGGGACTGTCTTTATACTAATTCTTTCTCAACCTAATTACTCACTTTCTGCTTTACTTATTTTTTAATCCTTTCATAAATATTATTCTGCCATCTACTTTCCTCCTTCCCTCTCCTTTCTTACCACGCAATGTGTGCCCAGTGAGTGATTTACAGCACTGCTCTGAAGTCCTTCTTAAAAACGATGCCATAAAGAGCACAGCTCTTAAGTTACAACAGTGATTCAGCTTCCACCGGCACGTGGGAAAAAGCTCACCTTGCATTGGAGCAGCTCTCCTCCTCCGAATCTTCCAAGACCAGCAACCCCCCCAACATCCCCACCCCCAAATACGAATTCTGCTTTAGTCGATGAACATTGCCAAGGGCAGGAGCCTTTCTCCTTTTATTTCTTTTGCGTCCCTGGCAGTACCTGGCGCCATTCTGAGAATATGGTATGATTTTCAAGGATATTTTAAACTGACATAAAATTGTCTGTATAGAACTTAACATGACATTAAATAAGACTGGGCAATTAATAACTGATGTAGAATGACTTTTTATTCAACATAACACACTCACTCACCAAAGTCTTGGCATTTGTCTGGGTGGGTTGAAAAGGCAGCAGAAGACAAATGCTTTTGTTCTGGTATAAATTTTGGGATAAGCTAAGTTTCTTAGTCTATTGTCTGCTGCTATAAAGGAATACCTGAGGCTGGGTGATAAATAAAGAAAAGAGGTTTATTTGGCTCATGGTTTTGCAGGCTGTACAAGAAGCATGGTGCCAGAATCTGCTTCTGGTGAGAGCCTCAGGGAGCTTCCAGTCAAGGTGGAAGGGGGAGGGGAGCAGGAGGTCACAGGCATGTCACATGGTGAGTGAAGGAGCAAGAGTGAGAAGGAGGAGTGCCAGGCTCTTTTAAATGACCAGCTCTCGTGTGAATTAATAGAGTGAATCAATTATTACCCCGAGGAGGGCACCAAGCCATTCAGGAGTGATCACCCTGGTGAACCAAACCCCTCCCATTAGGCCCCACCTCCAACATTGGGAATCAAATTTCAAGATGAGGTTTGGAGGGTACAAGTACCCAAACCATAGCAGTAAGGGACAGCATGAACATGAGAGGGTTTGAAAGGATGAGAGGGTTTGAAGTCAGTTATATCTGCGGCCTGAGCTGCAGGACTGGTGGGGCGGTGAGCTGGTTATATCTTCAGTATAGTTGCAGGTTTGAGGAAATTGAACTGCAAGTTCAGCTCACAACAGGGCTAACTTTAGTATGCAGCTTGGCGTGATCAGACACTTCATTTATTTTCCATGTTGCACAAATAACATTACAATACATTAATGAAAATTGAAATGAAAGAAAAACTTTGCCTGTGATTCGCCATTGCAGTAAATGGCCATTTTCATTTTTTTATGTTCTATGTTCTCTTACCAAATGAATACATTTTGTGTGGTTATAGCTATAATGTAGGCACAGTTCCATATTCTGTTTTTCATTTAACATTTTATCACAGCCATTTTTCTATGTCATGACTGCAGCCCAAGGCTTTGCAGCCTGGAGCCTGTGTTGTATCTAGCTTTGCCATTTTCCCTAAGGAGGCGTCAGACAGATCTGGGTGAGGTCTGTCCTTCAGGGTCAGCAGGGCCCGCCCACTGCCCACTCTGGCTGAATGCTCGGTAGGGGCTTACTTTATCATGGGGACTGAGGGGTGGGGGACCAGGGTCCTTGAATTTGCATGGAAAGATCAACTTTTCCATTTTCTTTGGGCCCTTTTGTTGGAGCTTGCTGGGGTTACAGTGCCAATGGGCCTGACGGGCAGATGGAGAAGAGAGAACTCGGACCTTGGGACTACTCCGCTGATCACCAGACATGGGCCTCGGGAGCACAGTAGCCTGACCACCGGGCCAAGCAGAGGCTCGCGTTGCCAGGAATTCTGTGCAGCCAGGGATGGGGGCACATGTGGAGACTCAGGCTAACTCTGGTCAGCAGAGGAGCCCCGGGGACCTGGTGAGTGTCTAGGGCTGATACAATTGATGAAGCCTTGGGAATCACTCTCATTTTTGCTTATTTATTCTAATTTCAGTAAACACTTGCACAAACCATTTGATTTATTTACTCCGGATCCTTACTCTGCCTCCTTCCAGAAAAGATTTGAGATGCCTTGCCCCAGATACCACAGGTTCAGTAATTCCAGCTTGTGTATCAGCATCTGTGCCCATTTATGTAGACCTGTGTAGTGTGGAGTGCATAGAAAGAAGAAGAAGAGCTGGGGAAAGCCAAACAAAGCTTAAGGAGGGTTGTAAAATACACACAAGGAAGCAGGTGAGCTTGGCCATTATTTTTTAGACAGGACACACCAGGAATAAAAAATACACAGCCTACTATTCCTCTGAGGAAATGATGCATGAAATAAATGTTATTAGTGGCCCAGGGGGATGCTTTTCCTTATTTGTTAATGTACCTCATGCTGAAAATATGCCAAAAGCTGTCAGCACCGGGCGGCAGAATTACAAGAAGCCTTTCCTCCCGAATATTCTGTTTTGTGGAAGGCGCATTTGCTCCTCTCTTGCAGAAAGCCTCCACCGCAGTGAAGTCTACCTTCCTTTTTCTCTCTTTCCGTGTCTTTTTATCCCTCTCCTTCTTGGCCAGCGTTTGACAATGGAATGCCTTTCCAGGATGAATACAACATTTTCCCCAAGAGCCTTGAGCACTTCCAATTTACCCCGAGAGCATCCTTCTTGCCCTGAGTGAGGAGGCGTCATTCTCTTGCTTTCTCAGTTCAGGTGATTCTGTAGGAAAAAATGATCGCAGCCAAGGCTTCAACAGGGCGAGGCACGGATTTGAGTAACCCTAATCTTTCCTCGTGACAGTGCTGGCGCATTAGCACAATGCCTGCCTGTCAGCAGGGAAATAATCCCACCCAAACACATTGCAGAGATTTGGAGGGTGTCTCCTCAGTCTTATTAGTCTAGCAGAGGGAGAGAGAGAAGTGGGGGAGGCAGCGAGAAGCGCCGAACACCTGGAATTCGTTCACTTGGGCTGACAGTTTGCAGCTCGATGTTCTTCTCCCTGTCTGATAACGCTTTGTGTTTAATGCTCTCTAATTGTGCTTGCACTTCCTCTCTTCTTTCCATCTTTCAAGGTTTGTGCCCAAATATGGCTTTATTTCAGCCCTAATTTTCCACTTCATTTCAGATTCTCAATCCTATGGGTTGGGCAGAAAAGGCAGTTTGCCAAGTCTGGGGCAGGACTTGTGTCTACAGGAGTGGGTACGCACCTTGCTGCTGTGTGTGTGTGTGTGTGTGTGTGTGTCAGAGAGAGAGAGAGAGAGAGAGGGATTAGAAAGATTCTCTAGTAAGTACTTTGGTGCCTGCTTCTTCAGTAACGACGGTAGTGGTTCCATCAGACAGACATATTCTAGTAAACTCAGGGTCATAGCGTTTATCTGGACAGTCACCCATTTGTCTGCATTAATTCAACAAAGATTTAGTGATCACAGCTATTAAGTGTGCTGTGTGCTCGATTATCAAGTCTTTTCTCTTGGATTTGCTGTTTCTGCCCCGGATTTAAAACAGTGCTACACTCATCGTCGATGGTCACCAGGTGATGATTAGTTTTTCTTTAACCATCCAGTCCTTTCCTTTGCAGCCCAGGAATTACCCCGTCATCGTAACTCCATGTTCTGAAGCGAAGTTCTCATAAAGAACGTGCCTCAGCCTTGCACGACATGGAAAACTCTAATTAGCTATGTGCAAACGTTCACTTGGGGGTTGATCAACTTGGATCTAAATCCTGGGTCTGCCATATTTTTATATGTGACCCCCTTGGACAAATTGCTTGGCACCTCTTAGTTATTATATGTGGTTTTGCACATATGATAACTCAATTCCAGCTGTTGTTGCTTTTATGCCACTATCTCTGGTAATTTCTCCACCTCCTTCTCTTTCCTTTCACGTCACCAATCACTTCTCCACGTGATCCTTTTGCTGTTTCTAGAGTTTGGTGTTTCTCGTCCTTAGCCATTGGCTGGTAAAGTACCAAACAGGCACCCAGTAAATACTTATTCATGAATCAGCTCTTGAATCTAGTTTCCCAGGAGTTGATAAACTGGGATTCTTCTCCAGTTACTTACACAGCTCGGTGGTTTCGGTGGCTGGGAATGGAACAAGTACAAGGTCCACTAAAGGATTAACAAGAGATTGGCTTTCTGTGGTGAGCCTTGAGAGAAAATGTTGAAAATGTTTATTTTTTAATATTATAGGAAATTGCTGGGCTTTTTGCAAGTATAATTCCATTCCCTTTAGATATTTGTTTTGCAACCTACTCAAATATTTTTAGAAAATAAATTATTTTAATTTAAAATAATTTTCCCAAGTGGATTTTTTTCTTTTCTAAAAAAACCAAAAACAAATGAATACATTATTATGGAGAATGTGGAATATTTGAATAATCAAAAGTTATGGATCTGATGGGTATAGTGCTTTAAGTGTTATTTTAATATTTCCATCAGTAATGTGTGTATTGTCTTTGGGTCCAACTTATAGGAAAATGTACAACCGTATGTGTTCCCACAAGTACCCAGTTGTTCAGGTGTAACTTTTGCATCTGCTGTTGTTTCCAAATATTTGCTATAGTTCTTTGGAGTCAAGGTATAGCTGGGTGAGCTTATTATATGTTAATATCCTTCCCAGAACAGCATATCCAGGCTTTTAGTTTTTTTTTTTCTTCTTCCTGTTATTACTTGTGTCATCCTTTTCAGGCTAATTCTGAATTCTGCTGTATCTTGTGTTAACTGGCCTAGTTAAACTGAACTTGATTCTTAGAATGAAGGGAGATTGTGCTTTTGCTACATGTAGTGGCATCTGCCTAGCATCTCCTATTCACTTGAAGGGATTTGGGGAAGCTTATAGGAAACGATTTCCAGTGGGACATCACTTCCCCTTAGCTAAGCTGAATTTCTTTCCTTGGCTATCTTTGTGACTTATTTCTGCCCTCCTCATAGTTTCTCTGAGCCTTGACAGACTGTGTAATTATTTTTATCAGCGCATTTTCACTTCCAGGTTGTTAATAAATATAATGAAGAAAATTAGCACTAGAGGATTAACTATAATCAGATTCTTAAGGCAGTAACTATTAACTTTGTCCGAGGCTGAGAAATGACCATTGATTTCTGCTCCTTAGTTTCTGTCTCTTAACCGGTTCTAAAAATCCATGATGGGATTTTCCATTTTGCCTTATGTAGTCAACAAGTTTTCCCTCAAAAAGTCACTAAAATCGTTTGGAAACCCAGATTTATTCTGTGCACTGATTTTTCCCTCATCTACCTTTTTAAAAACACCTTTTAAGAAAATCCTCTAAGCTAAACAATCACAATCTTCCTAATAAACAAAGAATATATCTTTATTACAGGAAACTTATTTCTGGCAGATGTGTTATAGCATCATAGTTAGTATCCCCATATCCCTATCCCCTTCCCCAATGGCTGAAGAAGTTAAGACTGGGGAAGGCCTGTCTTGTAACAGGATTCCAAAGGGGGTAGTTTGTGTAGTACTAAATAAACCCTGGGCTAAGGAAGCAGAAAAGTGGATTAATAGGCATCACGCTTTCCCCAAAGATAGTTAGAGATCACTGCAGCCTAGGGCACTTAGAAAGTTGGATTTACTATGTCTTTAAAAAGATTTCTGAAAAGTCATGTGTATATAATTTTAAATTCTGCAGCATCAGGCCTGTATTTTTAAATCTTTGTCACTTTTTATCTAAAGACATCCCAACACGGGTTCCTGGGTTTAGAAAAAGAAGTGTTTGGGCTGGAAACAATCTTGGCATGGCTTTATAACAAGTAATATCTCTTTCTAGGCATCAACATGAATTTGAATTAGAGCCCAGAGACATTTCCAGTGAGGTATCAACCCAGGGACAGACACAAATATATGGCTTAAGTGCAGCCCTTAGACCGAATCCAAACTTCACCGAACAAATCCCTTTATTAAAAGGATTTGTTCTGTTACATTTGGATTCAGTCAAAAGGCTACACTCAAGGATTCAGAAAGCCACATGTGGTCCCAAGACCACAGGTTCCCCACCCCATTAGACCTTCTATCAAGCCTTTCCCTTGAATCATGCTTCTCCCTGGTTTCTGAAAGAATTAGAGAACAGGAGCTTTTCACCACCTCTTATTTAGGGGCATGCCAAGAAAACCTACCCAGTCTGAGTCTCATTTTCTCCAGCAGGTGGAAGGCCACAGCATTCCTGGTGCAACCAGTTCTCCTCTCATGTGTTAGCTTTGTGTGGTGGCTCTGAATTCTTACCTTGGTTTTACTACAGAACATTGAGGAGCTGATATGTGTCACTCTTCTCAGAGCCTACAGGTTCAGGAGTAGCTTGTGACTGGACTGTGGAATCCTCCAGTCTCTAGCAGATGGGACGGCAGTGACAACCAATGCTGTGCGCTCATCCATCCACGCATCTATCCTTCTTCTGATCTATTAAGACCTCCTTATAAAATTGCTGCGTATGTGCTCATGACCTTCTCTCAGTAAAGTTTATAAAACAACTACTTTGATTTTATTAAGAAAAGGAAAGAAAGTAGGGTTAGAAAAATCAAGGAATTTATTCTCCAGATCATGACAGAAATATAGTGAAGAGTAGAACGATGCCTTCTGAGTTGAGTCCCAGTGATCTACTGCCTGGGTATTCCTGGGTTTCCTTCAAAAGATGTTTGCTGTGAGTATGCCACTATTCCTTCACAGTTCTAGAACTGGGACGATACCAACTCCATGACAGAGTAATAAGGTGTTGGAGAAAATTACTAGAAGAGTAATGGAGATCACCGGTCAAATCCATACACATCTCCTTTCTGTAAAGTAGGTGGTGAGGCCCTAGAACCTACTTTATTTGTTTATGTGTGAAACTTCCCCCAAAAAATTTCTTTGGCAGTCCTCATCTGAGACTAACCATTCGACACTCCTTTATGACTATCATAACCTTGTGCATGTTCATATTTAATAATCAGGTATGTTCTTAGGGACTCTGGAATACATATTATAGATTAATAACATTGCTGCCTTGGGTTCAAGATCCCTAAATATGTAGGTCGGCATCCTCTCTCTCTCTCTCTCTCTCTCTCTCATTCTCTTTCTCTCTCTCTCTCTGTCTTTTCCCTCTTGATCTCTCTCTAAATATGCAACTAAATGAACATTAATCCAATATATGCAGTTATAAGTACATCTAACTAATACAAATCATGGCTGATACAGCAAGTCATCCCTCCTCTGTTATGGTAGTCTTGTTGGATAAGGTGAGGGGTCTGACACATAGAGATGATTTCTGGAATACAGTAGCCAATAAATAATTGTTAACGGAATAAGAAGGCATTCATTTTAGATTTGCTTAACAGGGATATATGGAATCTTCCGATCTCCTCTTTTCTGCTTATGCTCTATGCTTCCTCATTCCTAAAACATACTCAGTGGGCTGAGGGAGAGTGATTTTTGATCTGTGCTGATGGCAGTAAATTACCATGGTGAGCACTGTTTTGAGAACTTTACGTTGTCTTATTGGCTCAAAAATCTGCAAAGTCTTCATTATTATTTACATTTTAAAGATGAGGATGTATGGTCAGAAACTGCTTAAGAAATTACAGATAAGAAGTCACAGAAATGAGATTCAAGCCTAGACTGGCGTCATTCCAGAGACTGTGCTCTTCCTATCTTGCTACTTTCTCTCTGTGCATCAAATCCCAACATCTCAGGTGTGCATGTGTGTTTCTATGAGCCTGTGGGTGGTAACGGTGGAAGAAGGAGGGTGAAAGAGAAGAGGGAATAGTTCTTTCTGCTGTACTCTGATTCTGTGGTCTTTCCCATGATGTAGGGGAGTTGATGACAGGAGACACATTTGTCCTGTGTCAGGATCTACATTAGACTCCCAACCAATCGTCATATGGATTTCTTGAGAGTTTATTACTATTCGTTGTATAGACATGCCAGAGCACCTCATTTCAAATGATGGTCTGAGTAGATATATAAGGGATGGTATATATCTAGTTTTAATTCTTCGTCTACCTGTTTATCATATGGTACTTTAGTTAATGCGTTTGCATGTGGTTTTGTAAATTTATTTAGAAAATTTTTGTTTGATGGTATTTCCTTCCCTGTGGTTATAGCAAGACCTGTCATACTATATCATGTCTTTCTGAGCCATGGGTGATTTATTGTATCTGTACTGTTTGGAATTTTCTAAAAATGTTCAGACAACCTTACCAGGGTTGCAAAGCTATTTCTGCCTCTCTCTCTCTCTTTTGCTGTCACTCTTTTTCTCAGGAGGGAGACACAGAGTTGACTGTGTGACAGGATGAGAGTGGGGGAGGTACACTTAGTCTCTGTAAAGTTTTAGTTCACAAGGAAAGAGAATTGCTTTAATTAATGTGTCTCCTAGGAAATCTGAGATAGAGTGGGACAATCTCATCACAATCAGAACTGTCCCCTACCTAATTAGTGAACTATTAAAGCAGAATTGCTTAAGTCAACCAATCTCATGTTCATAATCAAATGTGCACCCCAAATTTGTATGCATTCTGACCTGGCCTTTCTATTCTTAATTTATTCTGGGGTCTGGGGTGAAAATTACTTCAAAAAGAACTGCCTTCCCCGAGAAATACACAAGTAGGCCTGGTGCCACATTAGTTAGCTGAGCAGATTTGTGCTATTTTGGGACTTATCTTTTTCCCCAACATCAGTCCAAGATGTTTTCATCAAAATTTCTTGGTTTATTTTCTTAGCTTGATCTTAAAGCAAAAGCTAGAGTCTCATAAATTTAGTAAATATTGTTTAACATGTAGTCTGACAAAAAGATATGAATAATTCTTATTCTCAAATTTTTTGCCCCTTGACATAATTTATTAAATGACTCCCATTTGTAATAGAAATTTATAGTTTTGAGTAGAGCCTTAGCATTTTTTAAATGCTTACACATTGAACTGTTTCGATTAGTTAAAAAGGTAGACATCTCAGGATAGTAAAGTCCTATGAGATTTTGAAGTGAATGACTTTCCTCCAAATCATAGGTCTGCTCAGTTAAAGTATGTCAAATTGTAATTTGACATTTCTCCTTCTGGTTTTAGAAGCAAAAAAAAAAAAAAAAGTGCTATTGAAATAAAAACTAGTAGTGAAATTTTACATAACAATTTATGAAGTAAACATTAAAGTTTAGTGTAGATATGTTGGGCTGCAAAACAAGTCTTAGCTAATTTAAGAAGATTAAAATAATATCAAGGATCTTTTCTGATCACAATGGTATGAAACTCTAAATCAACAACAGGAGGAGAATTAGAAAAATCATAAATATATGGAAATTAAACAACATAGTCCTTAGCAAACAAAGGGTTAGTGAAGAAATAAAAAGGGAAATCAAAATATATTTTGAGAAAAATAAAAATGGAAACACAACATAGCAAAATTTAGGAGATGCAGCAAAAAGCAGTTCTAACAAGGAAGTTTATAGCAATAAATGTCAACATAAGAAAAAAGAAAGATCTAAAATAAACAACCTAACTTTATATCTCAAGTAAGTAGGAAAAAAGAAAGGAAAACAAACAAAAACAAAACTAAGCCCAAAGCTAGCAGAAAGAAGGAAATAATAAAGACTAGAGCAGAAATAAATGAAATAGAGACTAGAAATACTGTAGAAAAGATCAGCAAAACTAAGAGTTGTTTTTTGTAAAAGCTAAACAAAACTAACAAACCCTCAGATAGACTTAGAAAAAGAGAGAGAATATTCAAATACATAAAATCAGAAATGAAAGAGGAGACATTATAACTGATAACATAGAAGTATAAAGGATCATAAGAGACTACTATGAACAATTATATGCCAACAAATTGGATAACTTAGAAAAATGGATAAATTCATACAAACATACAACCTACCAAGACTGAATCATGGAGAAATAGAAAATTTGAACAGAATAATAATGAGTAAGAAGATTGAATTGATAATCGAAAACCTCCCAACAAAGAAAAGCCCAGGATCAGATAATTTTGTAGGTAAATTCCACCAAATATTTAAAGAAGAATTAACCCCAATCCTTCTCAAACTACTCCAAAAAATTGAAGAGAAAGGAACACTTCCAAACTCATTTTATGGAGTCAGAATTACTCTCATACCAAAGTCATATAAGGACATCACAAGAAAAGAAAATTATAGGCCAAAATTCTTGATGAACATAAAGGTAAACATCTTTAACAAGATACTAGGAAACTGCATCAAATATCACATTAAAAAGATTATAACACTGTGATCAAGGGGTTTTATACCTGAGATGCAAAGATAATTCAACATAAAGAAATCAATAAATGTGATACATGACATTAATAGAATGAAGAATAAAATTTGTATGATCATCTCAATACATGCAGAAAAAGTATTTGATGAAATTCAGTATCTTTTTATGATAGAAACTCTCAAAAAAGTAAGTATAGAAGGATGTCTCTCAACATCATAAAGCCGCATATGACAAACCCACAGCTGACATTTTACCCAACAGGGAAAGCTAAAAGCTTTTCCTCTAAGATCAAGAGAAAGACAAGAGTACCTATTCGAACCACTTCTACTCAACATAGTACTGGAAGTCCTAATCAGAGCAATTAGTCAAGAAAAATAAATAAAAGGCATCTAAATCATAAAGGAAGGAGATTTACAGATGACATGATCTTTTATATAGAAAATGCTAAAAATTCCATCAAAAAACTGTTAGAACTAAGAAATGAATTCAGTAAAGTTCCAGGATGAAAATCAACATACAAAAATTAGTTGTTTCTATGCACTAATAGCAAACTATCCAAAAAAGAACTCTAAAAAAAAAAAAAAAATCCTATTTATAGTATCATCAAAAAGAATAAAATACTTAGGAAAAATATGACCAAGGAAGTGAAAGATCTGTACACTGAAAACTGTAAGATACTGATGAAAGTAATTAAAGAAGACATAAATAAATGAAAAGATATTCAGTGTTCATGGACTAGAAGAATTAATATTGTTTAAATGTCTATATTGCCCAAACTGATCCTGTAGATTCAATGCAATCCCTATCAAAATTCCAGTAACATTTTCATAGAAATAGAAAAAAAAAATCCTAAAATTTGTGTGGAATCACAGAAAGCCCCAAACAGCCAAAGCAATCTTGCGAAAGAAGAATAAAGTTGGAGGCATTATATTTCCTGATTTCAAACTACATTCCAAAGATATAGTAATTTAAACAGTATAGTACTGACATAAAAACAGACACATAGACCAATAGAACAAAACAGAGAAGATAGAAAGAAACCAACACATATATATGTGGTCAATTAATCTTTGACAAGGGTGCCAAAGAATACACAATGGGCCCAGGAATACACAATGGGCAAAGGACAATCACTTGACATTGGTCTTGGCTATGATTTTTTGGATATGACACTGAAAGCACGGGCAACAAAAGCAAAAAATGAACAAGTGGGACTAAATCAAACTAAAAAGATTCTGCATAGCAAGGGAAACAATTAACAAAATAAAAAGGCAACCTATGGAATGGGAGAAGAGATGTGCAAACCATGTGTTAGATAAGGAGTTAATATCCAAAATATATAAGGAATTAATACAACTCAATTAAAAAAAACCAAATAACTCAAGTAAAAAACGGACAAAGAACCTGAATAGACATTCCTCCAAAGAAGACATAAAAATGGCTCACAGGTGTATGAAAAAGTGCTCAGCATCACAAATCATAATGGAAATGCAAATTAAAACCATAATGGGATATCACCTCCTACATATTAGACTGGCTATTACCAAAAAGACAAGAGGTAACAAGTGTTGGTGAGGATATGGAGAAAAGAGAACACTTGCACACTGTCAGTGGGACTATAAATTGGTACAGCCATTATGGGAAATAGTATGGGGGTTTTTAAAGAAGTTATCAATAGACCTTCCATATGATACTCGCTGGACTCTCACTTCTGGGAGCATATCCAGAGGAAATGTAATCAAGTATCTTGAGATATCTGCACCCCACGTTCATTGCAGCACTATTCACAATCGCCAAAATATGAAAACAACCTAAGTGTCTACCAACAGAATCAATAAAGAAAATGTGATGTGTGTGTATATATATTTAATATGTATACATATGTGTATGTATACACAGTGGAATCTTATTCAACCAAAAAAAAAAAATCTTGCCATTTGTGACAACATAGATGAATCTGGAGGATATTATACTAAGTTAAGTAAGTCAAACACAGAAAGACAATACTGAAAAATTGTATAATTTCACTTATATGTGTAATCTGAAGCAGTGGCACTCACAGAAGAAGTAGCGATAAGAACAGGGGTTGCCAGGAGCCAGGGTTTAGAGGGAATAGGAAGATGTTGGTTAAAGAGTACAAACTTTTTTTGTAAGTTGAATAAATTCTGGGGATTTAAGGTACAGCATGGTGACAATAGTTAATAATATTATATTCTGTGCTTGAAACTTGCTAAAAAATAGATCTTAAATGTTCTCACCACACACAAAAGTACCCATGTGGTGAGGGATGCGTTAATTAACTTGATGGTGGTGATCATTTCATAATGTGTGTACATACCGAATCATCACGTTGTACATTTTAAATATATGCAACTTATTTAAATAAGTCTGGAAAAAAATTACCTTAAAATAAACATCAATCCCTTAAACAACAAAAAAGTTTATTGCAGAATAAACTTTTATATTCTTTATTTAGCCACTATTTATTGAGTACCTGCTTTATTTTAGGTACTACCCTAGGTGTCCGCACCTGGACCATGAATGAAAGCAAAGTCTCTGATCTCCTGATGTTTGCATTCTAACTGGGGTGGAGGAACACAGACAATGAATAAACAAAATGTATCCTGAGTCAGGTGGTGGTGACGGATTAACACATAAGGTTGAATAAGAGGCGTGGGGGAGGAAAGGGGCTATTTTATGAAGGGTGATCAGGGACACTTGAGAAGACACCTGTTAAACATATTCAGAACATTCTTAATTTGTAGACACTCGGTTCACAAATTAGAGGCACTTACGTTTAGCAGGTCCTACCACTCTTCCAGCATAAATGACCGTCCTATCTGTTTTTACCAAAGGGCCAACCAGTTCCCTCACCTTGGTGCCCGCCCATTGAATGCAGAGGTCTTCCTATCCTTGAAATCTATAGTTTCTCCGCCTCTCACAGAATCACAGAATCACAACTCAAGACTTTGGTCCTAGAATTGATAAGTGCTCGCATAAAACATTGTTCACTTCCATTAAATCACAGAAAGTCAAAATTCCAGGTAAATTTCAGCTTCCCTTAGAGTTACTTATTACCTCTAATTTTATACATTGTTTCATTCATTTTTCTGTACACTTCTCATGAGTCACTGAACTAGCCACACAACTGTAAACTCTTTTCAATACATCAGCAAATCTATCTGTCCAATGATTTCTCAGAAGGTCTTCCTGTTCCAGGCGGACTGATGGTTCTCTGGGCCTGATGTGCACCTGTCCTCTGGAGTCTTCCTTGGGCGTTCGTTCCTCCCAGAAATTCCCAGAGCCTCTCTCTGTTGTTCCTGTGTCTTCCTGTGAATCCCGTGTCTTCCTCTGTTTTGGTTTATGTCTTGTTTGGTGAAGCACAGCCTCTAGGAGCACACTAGGATCCTATGAATGTATTTGTGCCATCTGAAAATATTTTTATGCTATACTCACACTCGATTTGTATTTGGCTGAATTAGACTTCGAGGTTAGAAATAACGTTCCATAGAATTTTGGAGGAATTTCTTTATTGCCTTCGGGCTTCCAGTGTTGCTTTTGAAAAGTCAATTACTACTCATATTCCTGATCTCTTTGCATGTGGCCTGTTTTATCCCCCCTGGAAATTTTTAAGATTCTTTTCTCTCTCTGGTGTATATTTCAAAATAATTTCAAAATTATATAAATAGGTGAGGGTATTTTTTAACTTAGTGGGATGGACTCTTGATGATATTTCTCAATGTGGAAATTAATATCAAGAACTCTTATTAAATCTCCCCTCTTTTCTCTGTCCTTTCTTTCTAAATTCCTAATATTTAGATATTAGGACATTCTGGATTGATCTTCTAATATTGTGTCCTTTTTTTGTTGGCCATCTCTTTGGCTTTTTATTCTACTTTCTGGGAGATTTCCTAAGCTGATTTTTTGTGCCATCTATTGATACGTTTTCTAATTTTCTGCCATCCTAATTTACTGTCTAAAGCATTTTTCCTAGTCACTAAATATTATTTTTATACCTTACTATTCTTATTTTATGAACTAATGTCTCCTCTTATCTGAGAATATTTTTGGAAGTATTTTTTCCCTTCCTCCCTGTATCCATTATGTCTTTATAACAAATCCCCTTTCAACTTGTTTGGTTTTGTCTCTCTTTGTCTTTCTTTCATGTTGCAGCTTCCCTCAAATGCCTAGTGATCCTTTTTTGTCCATTCGTATATAAAGGCAAAGCACTGAAAAATGTAGGATTCTCACTAGTGGTCCTCACTCTAGGGAGGTGGGGTGGGGACCCAGGTTTTCACTGGTGGTACTCAGAGTGTTAGTTTCTGCCTCTTTTTTCTCAGTGTCATCAGTTCCCTCAGAGAGAAATCCTCCGATCTTCTGCCTGCAAAACGTATTCTGGAAGCCAACTGGGGAAGGGTCTGAGACCCTCCTTGCTCGTGTGCAGGCTTGCACTCTTTGCAGAGATACCCCCTGCAAACCCTGGCCCAGAGGTGCCTGGTGCCCCTGAGTCTAGAGAATACTCTGTTCCAAGCCCTTTCTAAGAGTCCTCTGCGAGGGCAGAGAGAGGATTGCCCGGGCATAGAATTCAGTGTGAAATATAATTCCTTTTAGAACATTATAGGATAAGCTCCATTATATTCTTGTATACAGTGTTCCTGGTGAGACAAGAGACACCCATCCAATTCCTGTTTCTGTGACCTGCTTTTTTTTCCCCCGAAGGCTATTGGAACGGTCTCCTCAGTTTGAGTGTCTGATGGGATTCTATGTGCTTGTGTCGAAATTTATTCTGCTGGGCTCCTCCGTGGGTCCTGTCATCCTGGAGACTCATGTCTTCCTACAGCTCTGGGGAACCTTTGCTGCATCGTTTCTTCAGTGTTCTCCTTTCTGTTTTCTTTGCTCTCATTCTCAAATTCCTCTTAGCTAGACATTTCATTTCTTGAAGTGATCAACTCTGTCACTTATCTTTTACCTCATATATTTTTTTCATTTCTTTTTTTGTTCTGTGAGAGAATGATTTTCTCTTTTAGCCATTCTGTGAGATTCTTTGTTTCATCAAACCATTTTCTCTGCCCAGAGATCTTTCTTGTTTTCATATACATTTTTTTCTGTTTCTCTTTCTTTTTCACGCCATGCTGTTTTTGTTGGGCAAATGAACATTGTCTTAATGTCTTTGAGGGTACTAATGAGAGGCTATTGTTCCCCTCTTCTTTTGTTTCTTTACTGATTTTGTTCCTATATATTATGTTCTATGTTGCTTGTCTTGTCTTTCTCCTTCTTGTCCCGTTCTTCCTCAAGTTACCGGCTTAAGAACTAGATTGAGCAACTGCAAAGTTGCCTGCAGTCCCTGTCTTGTATGTGGGCACGGCTTGTGGACCAGTGGCTTTAGACGAAATAGTGAGGTGGCGATTCAGCTCTGATACCACTGAAATGAGGGTGGATTTACTTTGCAACCAACATCCATGCATTCCTTCTTTTTATTTAATAAAGAGCCATCCATTTATAAAGGGACGGTGGTCTTCAATGCCTGGCTGTCAGAGATTCTACTTGCCAGAACAGGAGTGAGGAGGAAAGAAATTCGCTGCTGTGTATTCTGAGTTTCAATTAATCTTCCTGCCTTCAGGCTTCATGCCCTATTCCCACTTTCTGTTCCTGGGGCTCGGAATGCTGAGACTCTCCAGGGTTTTGCAAGGAAGCTCTCCCTCTGCTATTCCAGCCTTCTTCTATTTCTTCCAATTTTTCTGGTATTTTTACTTTTATTGCTAAAGTGCATAGGATGCTTTTTAAAAAAAATCATACTTTCGTGTTATCTTGACAATAATTCTTACAGATTTTTAGGTGAATTATTTTGGATTTTCTAGACCTATAGTCTTTTTTTTTTAATTTGTCTGTTTACTAAGCACAGAGGTCAGTAGAGTTGGTCCTTTATCTACTGTTGGCAAGTGGCCTTTGTATACTTTATTACAAATAAAACAATCTTTAGGCCTATAGTCTATATTTACAAATGATAGCTTCAATTATTGATGCTTATGCATCTTTGATGTTTTTCTGTCTCATTACATTACCCAGAACTTCCAAAACAATAACTAATAGGCTAGAGGAAAAACCTTTTCTTTTTCCTGATTTTAATGTAATGTTACTGGTATTTCACTCATAAGCCTGGTGTTGGTTTCAAATAGGTATTGTTTTTCTAGCTAGCTATGTTATGTTCATTATGATTTCTTGTGGCAACATTTACTTGGGAAAAATTATTATTGACTGTATAGAGTTATAGAGTCAGGAGAAAAAAGTGGTTTCAACTAAGTCCTAAAACGTTGACTCGCGTGGGAGCTGCAGGAAAGGAGAGGAGAAGGAAAGTCGTGCAGTGAGGGCCGCTGGGCGTGTGGATGGGGAGACAGGCATCGCGGAGATGTGCTGACTTGCTGATTCATCTGTGGGATTCAAGTGTTCACTGATCTCCTGGGGCTGACAAGCATAACTTGAAAATTAGGGCACCATGTTTTGATCGGCTAGAGGATAAATAAGGAACTGAAATCAGTTGTTTGAAGGAAATATGACTACAGGGCTTGCGTTTGATCAGCAATCTTCACATTTTTAGGTGAATGCAAGTTATCTGTGTAAAATTCCTTGTTTGTTCTTGGTAAATTTTTTTTCTTAACGAGTAGTAACTTTCTTTAAAACAGGATTATCAAGCCTCGGTTCATTAGCAGTTTAACCCCTGATAATCCACATCTGTGGCTTGTGCCAAGAGGGCTTCTAGGACTTCTTTCCTGGATACTGGAAGGTTCTATGGGGCCAAAAGATACTATGCAAATCCGATAGCCACCTCCGTTCAGTATCACTCACATTCGTTATTTCCAGGCTGAGATATGGGATATCCAGGGCGAATACTCAGATATACTTCTTTCTCCCTTTCTTTAGACTTCCTCGTGTTCTTCCCTGGTTTTCCTGATACTCCTTTCTTTCTTGCATTATCGTAGCTCTGCAGCCTGCAATGGCTGCCTTTTATAATCTAAACCGTGCTCGTGTTTGACCCAAGCTACAAAGGGGAAGCTAGTTGCATTGTTAAGATAAAACATACAGAAATATTATTTAAAAAGTTATCTAGGCTCTGAAGAAATTGTTTTTATTTGATTCAACCAAACAACCATACTTACAACATCCCGGAACAGTCCAGAATTGAGTGTTTTTGGCTTGGGGAAAGAGGGAAGGAAACAAAACAAAACAAACCTCCTTTATAGCTCAAGTAGAGCCTCGGCCCTCCAGCTGGACTTGGGAAGAGGGACACCTTGACATCACCATAGGAATACAACCCTCCTTGGGCTATTGCTTGCCAGATTCGTTTCCTGTACCTTTTACTGGGATCATCCAGCAGTTGGCGATTTCCGTGTGTTTCTTAACAGGCGGGGAGCATGTGAACCGTCATGCCCATGTGCAGTTTCTGCTCGCCTCTTTGGGTTTCCCAGCATGACACATGCTGAAAAGGGACACGGAGTGCGAAGTTTCCCAGGAGCGGGTCGGGGGCCCAGGCTACCATCAGACAGGTTTTCTTTAGAGAAGCAGCAGGTGAGAAGACGATGCTCACTAGTTCCTCCCTCGTGCAGCCTCTGCCTCCACCCTGCCCTCCTCAGAAGGCTGAAAGCCCGTCGCTAACTCTGCATGTCATTGGATAGTCCCCCCTTTTCATTTTGCTCCGGGGTACAAAATGCTGATGCAGTTGAGATCTTGAAGTAAGTGATTTATAACGAAAATGGCCCTGTGCAGTGAAAGGTCTATGAGAGATGGGAGAATTTATTTGCTGAGTTACTATGCAAATTTCACAATTAAATCTTAACTCAGCTCCTGAGGGAATATCAAGGATTACTGAAGGAAAGGGATTTTGACTCAATTTTTAAAAGGGAAGGGAGCAAAGAAATAGCAGAATACCCTACAGTTTCTCAGCTCCGCTTCGACAAGCCAGTCTCGCAGTGGGAATCACTACTGAGAGAATCAGATAGAACAGGGAACAGGGAAGATGTAATCAGGGAAAATGCAAAGGAACCCACTTTCTTATTTGTAAAACTGAATTAATGAATTTTTAAAAATGTGCGTTGCTACAGCACATTGTCCAGGGGGAAATACGTTTGGAGACACACAGCCACTGCCTGTTCCTTTATTCCTCCCGTGTGTGTGTCCTGATCCCTTCCCTCTTTCTGCATGTTATCCACACTCCCTGGTCGTGGTGAGTTCAGCCTTCCTGCATGGCCCCCTCCTCCCGCCCAGCCCCTGCTGGCCGCCCAGGCTCTCGCAGCCAGGCAGTTGTAGCAAGAGACTTCTGTTTTGACAGGCAATCTCTTGGGTCTCTCCGCTGAAAAGGCCAAAGCTCCCAATGCAGCTAAAATCTTCGCCTTTAAACAGCTTCTCCTGTCCCTGAACTGCATGCAAATGGGAACAGTCTCAGAGCAACATCGCGCTCCCAGGCTTCCTTGTGATTTTCTCAGCCCCGAAAAACCATTGCTCTGTGGAAGGCTTTTGAAGGACACTCTTCCCTCATACCTTGGCCCACAGACGACCACGGGGCTGTTCTCAGAGCCCAGCTCCGGCCGTATTAGGCAGGTCTCCACACAGGAGGAAAGGCCCTTCCTCCTTTTCCCCACGTACAGCCACACCGGCTGGAGGCAGCTGGCTTGTCCTTGCTGGCTGGTAAGTGACAGTGCCATGACAACAACCCTAGCTCATTAGCTCGGTTTCATCTTTAAGAGGGAAGCAGATTTCCGATCCCAGGGAAGAGTGTAGCAGCCAGCCCTATACTTAGGCTGGCTGTGGGACATCTTGCAGAGTGACATAGGAACGTGAGGTTGAAAATTCCCACTGTTTTAGTTTCTCTCTTTGAGCCCCTTCCCTGATAGAAGGGGCAGCAGTAAGCTCGCTAACCTGGATAAAGGCTATCAACTTGATATTGGTGTTATATTGATATTAATTTTACATTAAAGAACATTAACTGAGACATTATTTATGTTAATAGCAACAAATTACCATCAAAAGCTTTCCTTGTCCTGGCGAACACAATGAGCAACAAGTAATGAGTACCTTTTTTTGCAGCATAACTTTGAGATGGAAAAATTCATAATTATGTCTTTACCACCATGCAGATGGAGACTCATTCTGTGGTATTACTGTTAAGCAGTTGTACATTTCAAAAAAGATATTAAACACTGAGCACATCGTATAGGTACTTTTTTTGTTACCATGTCTATGTTATATTTCTATTAAGAGACTTATTTTTTCAAAGCGCTTTCATAAATACCCTCTTTGATACTTCTCAAGGCCCTTTGAGGCAGCTGGGACAGGCAGTTGTAATTCGTAACTTACATGTGGTAGAGTATATTTCTCTGTATAACAAACCTCCTCCCTAGACTACTGCATAGTTAAAAGGAAGTGGGATTGTGTTGTCTCTTTCCGAGGAATGAATACAATTGGTGGGAAATTCAACACACATAGCAGGAATCAAAGACTTTCACTGCAGGAAGGCACCTACGGTGTAGTGTGTTTGTGGGTGTTTACCAGGCACCCATCCCCTTGCCATGTCACCCAATCATGGCGCAGTGGATCTCCCCACCCACAAGACACTTGTAATGACATAGAACTTTCTAGTCTTGCAAAACACACTGGATGGTAGAATTATTATTTCTTGAATTGAGCCTCCTTATAATTTCTGCTCATTGGTCCACATTCCTCTATTTTACCTCATGCAGATCAACCCCTTATCTCATGTATTCCACAAATATTTATTGAGCATACACTAGGTGCCAAGCATTTTTCTAGAAGCAAGGGATACAACAGTGAATAAAACAGACAAAAATCCCTGTCTTCAGGAGACTTGCATTCCAATGGCGGAAGGAGGTAACAAAACAGGCACCTTATGCAGGAAGATAAAAATTATAATGCTATCGAGAAAATGTGACAGGGAAGGGGATTGGCAGTACTGGGTTGAAGTTTAAATAATGTGCTGAGAAGGCGATATTTAAACACAATCCTGCAATAAGCGCGAGAGTGAGCCAGCCATGTAGGCACCTGCATGAGGAGCATTTCAGGCGGAGCCAGCACTTTGAGGAAAGGATGGACCGGGAGTGTACGAGGGACTGCAAGTGGCCTGTGGCTCAGGTGGATGAGTGCGAGGCAGGAAAAGACGCTGGGGTGGAAAGTCAGGTGGCCTGGGGCAGGTGCACAGCACAGGGTCTGTGCGCCTCTGGCTCTCACCGAGAGTGGGGTGGGAAGCCACAGGACGTTTTTGGAGAAGTGCCACAGCCTGGCCAATGGTGTCAAAGGAGCGCTGTCTCTCAGGCTTGGCATAGATCTGGGCAAGGAAGGTGGGTCAGGCAAAGGCCAAGGAAAGAGACCAGTTGAGAGGCTATCGGAGTAACCCAGTGACTTGGGAGCAGCGGGGATGTTGACAAGTGGATACATTCTGAAAACAGAGCCATCAGGATGTGGAGTAAGACAAAGAGAAGAGTTAAGGATAACTGCTGGGTTTTTAGGCTGAGTAAATAAAAGGATGGAGCTACCGGTTAACTCACATGGCGACCGAGGATTGTAGGTGAAACAGATTGTGGGAAAAGAATAAGGAATTTAGTGATATTCCAAATATTTGAAGACAATGGCAATGCCCGTATAATAATCAAGTATAGTCAGTTCTACCATAATGGACATACGTGCCCGTAAAAATAATTCTGCCATGCAAAATCGTACAATAAAATGCACAAGGCTTATGGAAAAAGCAGGGTTGAGGCAAAACACTCAAAAACGTTTTCAGTGATATGTCAAAAACAAAGTACAGTTTCACACGTGTTACATGCTTATGTAATACATAAATACAATAAATACAGCACTTTGCCCTGAAAACACTAGGCATTTGCTTGTGGAAGTGGGCTTTTGAAGGACTGTATCACGTGATTGTTGTGAAGTGGTGGGAGGAGGATAATCTGAAATTGGATGGAAAGTCACAGGACCATGTGGATGGGTGTGGTTCATTGTTCTTGGTTCGGTGTTGGCACCGAACACTGCAGTTAAGCCACCTTTTGCAGCCTTAAATCCGGGGGCATGTTTTCCTGCCATTGAGATGAAAGTCCTTCAAGGTATGCATTTAAAGAGATATCTGTTTCATCAAAGCTGGAAATTAGATGTGGTGTATATCCTTCTTCTTTAATTAACTTCTGTATCGCTGCTGGAAATTCTTTTATGGATTTGAAACAGTAGAAGTTTTTGAAACCACTAAACCAGCCACTAGTATCATCAAAAGGAGCCACTTCTGGATTTAGCAATTTCCATTGAAAGTCTTTGAATGGAAATAGTGCTTTCCTTTTTGCATGCACTGCTTGGTATTTTGACCCGGGACACACAGAAAGCTTTGGGATATTCAGTGAATGTGTGTAGATTTGTTTGCTTGTTTGTTTTGTTTTTGTGCTTTGTTTTAATAAAAAAGTTTACAAATGTGAGAGAATTACAATACACAGACTTGTAGAATAACACTCACTGCAGGCCAGAGTGGCTGGTAGGTGTTTGAGGGGTGTGTGTGTGTGTGTGTGTGTGTGTATGTGTGTTCCTGTGCAGCTCATTTCGTCTGGATACAGTTTGCTGTTTCTCGGGGACAAAACTGAGCATCAGCAAATGCAAAATTCATGCTGTGCTCAAATTGTTCCCTAGTATATCAATTGCACTGGAACAAATACACAATTTCAGAACAAGCGTTATGGAAGACTTAACTGTACTAATGGTAACAGAGGAAAATTTTAAAATATTAGAAATTTAAATTGTGTAGAAAGCAAATGTAAGTGTGTTTTTAATCTCTGATACAAGCTTGAGGTAGAAGAGAGTCTCTGTGGTCTAAAGCCAAAGATAGCTTAAGTGGGACGTCAGTCTGTGGGAACGCAGGTGGGTGAGAAATCTGCATCGGACATTGCATGGTACCAGAGCTTCAGTAAGTCCCGGTTTCAAACCTAACATACTCTGGAACAGAGTTCTGGGCAGCCGAGAAAGCTCCCCTTCCAATGGGACCTCCTATGGCCTTCTGGCTGAGCAGGGCTGAGGAGTAAGGATTGCTTGGTAATTGCTTGCCCTGTGCAGAGCTTTACTTTGACCTTAACCGGGCACATTACCATGGGCCCAGAGGCCCAGCACCTAAATGAAATGTAGCTCAACTCACAAGGAGCCTGGGCCTCAGCAAATCAGAATCACATATCAAAATGAAAACTTAGTCCCATATGTCTTTAAGCCCATGACGGTTACTGCTGATATGATACTATAGGGGGAAATGACTTAGATTTTTGTTGGATAGATGGATTTTGGGGGTCTCTCTGTGCAATTTTCTTTAACATAGTGGGGCCTTTGTCACTGTAATGAAAACTGCCTTCAGCTGAAAGGAAAAAAGAGAGGAAGAGAGAGAAACAATAGCAGCCTCAAAGCAAAATTTCCCAAATAAATTAAACACTTTTGAGGCACAAGATTTATATTAGAAACACTGATAAAACCTTATCCTTGAAGGTGTGAAGATGTAGTCTCTTGAAATTAATGTAAATAGTAGTATTGCTGCCGCAGGCTTCTGTTGAGATCTTTGAGTGTACATGTCTCCAAAGAGGTACAACAAAAGAAAGGGTCACATCTCGTCAAGAGTGTTTGCAAAATCTTGAGGAAATTTGTGCAGCTTTGAATAATAACATCTTTCACTCTTACTTCTTCATAGATATTTCATAAAATGAGGCAAAAGGGAAAGAATAAACAGATTATTTTGCGCCTGCTTCATTTCCACGACCCAGTGCGTGTTTTCTGGTGTGTGTGAGCGCTGAGTCCTGTGGTTTAGCCCAGAACCCCAAACCGGGAGGTCTGACATCTACTCTCAGCCCGTCATAGATGTGACCTTCCCCGAATCTCCTACCTATAAGCAGAAAAATCACTCACTCTCAGGTCTGTTGGTAAGATTCGATGAATTGATACATATGAAAATATTTTTGAAGTAACTATGCTGATTGAAGACTGAGTATTATTAATGTGGGGCTAGGGATGCAGGGAAGCTGGTCAGGGAAAGAGGAGCTGCTCTCGTTCATCCTGGCCCCCTGGGAAAAGCATCTTGCTGGCGCGGAGACCAGGGCGGCTGGATCTGTGAGTAGCAGAGAGAGACGGTGTGCACACGGTCGAGTGCGTGCAAATGCAAGGGGGCAGCCCTTTATTAGGCAGCAGATATGCTGAGTTTCAGGTTTCCATTACCAGGAGACTTGGAAAAGTTGAAACTCAGCCTAACTAGGGCTGCCAGTGGCCTCTAATGAAAATTTCCATTTGGAGAGACTAGATGTGGACTTGGCATGACACCAAACAAGCAGCCTGCCGCAGAATTTTACACCAATTGTATTTCTCCTAATTAAACCCTGTCTGACCTCAGCATTAAGAAACAATTTGTTTCAGGATATAACCAGCACACATAAGCAATTACATTCTGTTTGCCCCATTAGCATTATTTGGCTCCTTTGCTATCCAGGGCTGCTACTGCAGCAAATGCTACCCATGAGCCAGAGCTATAAAAAGCCTGGAGTGTTCAGAGGCTTTATCCACCCCCCATACTAAGAACTAAGAATATCATCGTATTTCAGCCAAGCCAAAGATTCCGGGAACAGTGTGCTTCTGTGTTTATTATAAGGGAGTGTCTCTATATATACTTTTTCTCATATATATATATGAATATTTCTTATGAGTTAAAAAAGCTCTACTTATAAAAAACCCGAGGAAGCTATAATAGTCTGGGTTTATAATAATCTAAGTTTATCTGATATGCTATGTTTCATGTTCCTGTTCAGCTATGACCTTTATACTTTTACAGTTTTGTAGCTGTCAGACTTGGTGAATTCGGGGTGCTGCAAAGCTTCTGGGGTGAGGGGGCAAATATCCTTTTGTTAAAAAAAAGGCATCATATCCATATAACGGGGAGACTCACTAGGGAAAGAAAGACCTTCAAACCTGACCACTCTCACCAGATCCCCTGGTGAGACGTCCCTTATGATAAACACAGAGGCACGCTGTTCCCAGAGTCTTTGGCTGGGCTGAAATGTGGTGATGTTCTGAGTTCTTAGTATGGGAGGTGGAAAGTTCATGCCAGTGGTAGGAGCTCTGGGCCCTGCCGCTTACACTTGCTGAGGGTCAAGCTCGTCGCTTGCCTCTCTTATTCTCCATTTTCCCCATTTCTTCTTTTATAAAGTGGGACAGATGATACCTTAGGTATTCTTTGGTGAGCTTCTTGTAGAGATTAGTTGAATCCTAGGTTGTATTTACACTTGGTCCTTGGAAGTCACAGAGCACTAAACAGACATCAGAACATTCATTATTCTAACTTCATTCCGAAGCTTTCAGATGCAATCTTCTGTTCTTCTGCCGTCCTTGATTTGGGAGCTGAGGTGGGAACGTTAGGAAGGAGACAGATGGAAATGAGGAAAGAATTCCAGCTAATCTGTTGGAGTAAGCAACAAGACGGGTGTTTGTTCTCAGTTTTTGTCTAATTTTTTTACTTCTACTGCCTTAAAAAAAATTTACCATTGGTTTCTCTACTTCAATTTTTCTACCTGTAAAACGGGGATAAAACTAGCTCCCCCCTTTTTACTTCACAGAGGTCTGGTGGCAAAAAGCAAGTTTTGCCAGTTAAGAGCATTAAGAGTCTCCCTGTACAGGTGACGTTGAATGTGGCGTGACTGTGCTTCTGTGTGCGACAGCGAGGTGTGGCGGGGGGTGGGGGAGGCACAGGGGCACTCACTCTTCAGAGCTGGGTTCTCTCTGTGAATCAAGAGCACCTTCTGTTTGTGGCTACATCTCATCAGCCTTAAAAATCAAGGCGCTTTTCAGAGTAGAATCAAACTTACAGGAGACCGAGATGAAGGATCAGTGTCTACTGACCTTGATACGCCGCAAGGATGCGCGTGTGCCCTTCCTCCCAGCAGGGCTGAAGCCTGTCGTTACAGCGCTGCGTCATCACAGTGGTCTCTACTGAGCCCTTATAAGTGCGTGGTGCTGAAACAGCACACGCATACACATACTCATGGCAGATGTGTGCCCACAAATGTACACACATGCAACAGATAAACTCACATTTTGAGGCATAGGCTCTGAAATGTAGCAGGGCACAGTGGAACAAGAGCAGTACTTTGAAACAGAAAACTCCGTGTGAGTCCCATCTCGGACATTTACTAGCCAAGCAGCTTGGACAAGCCCTTTAACTTCACCTGGTACCAGGCTAACCACACTGAATTTTCCAGATGTCCTCGTCTGCATTTGGTTTCTCCTACATATTTCTCACGAGGCAAAGGTACTGACATACCTACTTGTCTTAAACAGTTGGTACATCAGTGATTCTAAAAATGTAGGAATCCTCTGAATCATTTACGAAAATGCGATTCCCAGAGTCCCTTAGCTGGTATGGAGCCCAGGAATTTGCATTTTTTAGGAAGCAAACCTAGTGAAGTTGATGCAGTTGGTCTGCCTCTAAAGTACACTTGACAAACATAGAAGGCACGCAGAACACTGAGTGACGTGGAGTAAGCAGTCAGTAGACATTTATTGAACAATGCGTAAGGGGTGGCCCGCCCTGCCCGGTAAGACACGGCGATGCTTACTGGTTGGGATAACTCTCTATCTAAATATCAAGGGATCAGTTTCTTGTTAGGAGGGGACGGAAAGTGAAACTGCCAATCGTCAGGGTGGAAAGCCCTGGAACTGCAAAGAAAATCTATGAGAAGACCTTTTGACTGGCTTTAGGGTGAAGCCTCTACTCCGCTGTCTGTGGTAAACATTTCCTGCACTCTATGTGCCTTTGCTGGTTCTTGGTTTTGATCAGCATTCACAGCTCTGATGCTAATTTGCTCCATCCTGCTCTTTGCATCTCTGACATTAATTGATCTTACTTTTCTCCTTTGTTTCTGCAGTTCTTTCTCATCCACTGTTTTTTCTAACATCTCACTGATATTGATCTGGTTTTGTCACAAACTACCTAATGGCTAGTGAATTTAGGGAATTAATGGGCTCTCTACGTAGGGTTACCAGTAGCATGCAGGATGCCCAGTTAAATGAGAATTTTAGGTAAACCACAAATAGCTTCATAGTGTAAGTATGTCCCAAACATTGCACAGGACATGTGTATAATAAAAAAATTTTTTTGGTTCATCTGAAATTTAAATTCAGCTCTGAGTCCTGTATTTATATTTGCTACATCTGGCAGCCTTATCCCTGGGTGATTCACTTTGCACCTTGTGTTTTTGTTAACTTCTTGATTCTTGATTGTTAAAGTTAGCCTAGCTTTCTTGTGACTTATTTTGCCCTGCCTTTCCGTATCTGCATCTACCACAAGTTTTCATCTTTCTCTGTTCCTGATCTTTCAGTTTGTATCTTCCTGATTCTTGTTGCCCTTTTTGGCTTTAATCTATTATTTCTCTCTAATCAGTAGCTATTGCCTGGACTACAGACTATTCCAGGTCCTTGTTTGCAATTTTAACGCAGTGCCTAAGACACACTAGTGTGCTCTGGTGTAGGTTTCCTCTCTGTGATGTCTACCTGGCTCCTAGTCCTGGAAAAAAAAAAAGGGAGGTTAGGAGCAGCATCCCGGCTGCGAAAGGGATCGAAGCTGCAATGGCATAGTGCTGAATGCTACAACAGACCAGCAATGCTCAGAAATAAAAACTGGGATGCCTGCGCTTCAGCTCTGTCTCTTATGTCTTGAAAATCAGAAAAGAAGGAACTGGATGTGGAGAGAAGCTCTTGAGGATAAGGATGACTCTTTTCTGCTCCTTTGCATTCCTCTGACCCTTCCTTTTATGTTTCTTTCAACTCATCATAGCCTCTATGGTTCCATATTTTCTTTATGCATTTTAATGTGTCATATGTATGTGGTCCATATAAAAATACTTGGCAATTCTTTATACATTTCTTACTGCCAGAGACTATCATGTTTTTAAATAGTAATAATAGTGACAGCCAATATTTATTCAGTATCTTCTAAGTGCAAGCACCACGCCAAGCATTATATTATATATGTGATCTCATTTCAGTCTTCTAACACTCTTATGCTCATGATACGGAAAAAGAAAAGCAGTTTCACTTTTAATAAAAGTTAAATTACTTGTGCTGATTTACATAATTTGGTGAAGCCAACATTTGAACCCAGCTTTTACTGATATCACACCCCTGCTTTTAACATTAGGCTGAATTCCCCTCCATGTGACATACAGGAGGAGTAAGAATCACTGACTATTCTAGCTATCTGCAATACTCCTTCATATTTGGTGCCATATTATAAAAAATTCAGTTATAGTCTGGGTTTGGAAATCCAGGCTAGAGAGAGCCATAGTGAGGTCCTCTCTTTCTTGATTTCTGCCACAAACCTTTCCCTGTTACACTTTCTTTACCCTGTGACCTTGACCTTGCACCATTCCCAGAATCCCTCACTCGTATCTGCAGCTTTGACAGTATCGATGGTTGTCCCCATTATTGCTGGATATTTTTTATCAGGTGTAACGGAAATAAGCTCCCTTCCCCTTCCATAACAAAGGATATTTCCCCCAGCTACAGGATTTATAAAATTCTTGAGGATCAATCTAAATTTGGAGCAGTAAGCCTGCTAAGACAGCTCACTTAAGTCTGGAATGTTCCTGAGGTAATGGGATTCTGTTGTAATTCTATCAAAGTCTAAAGGGAAATATTTTTCTCTGTTTCATACGCACTACTTCTGGAAGAAATTGACCACAGATCTACCCTGATACGAAGCATGGTAATGGCAGGGGTGGGCTAGAGTTACATATACCAGATTATTGCTCCAACCCAAATATGTTTGCATTTGCCCTATCTCTGCTCAGAGGATTATCCCACCTCCAAAAAGCTGTGTGATTTTTTTTTTTTTACTTTGCTTGAATCAAGGAAGGATGGAGAATATCTAAAGTCACAAGGATATTTTATTTTTATTATCAACAACATCTCAGTGGAAAATGCTGCAGTAGTCTTGTATGTTTAAAAATAATGCTGGGAAATCTTGCATATTTTCCATGGAGTATCTTCATATCTAAGGTTCTCACTGTTTAAAAGTTGAGGGACTTATTCTCAAGGGATAGTGCAGCATGTACTTTCAAAATTTTCTTTTGAACTTCGTCTTTCTGTTTAGCTCCAGACTGAGATGCCAAAGCCCAGCTTGGAAAGCATGTGTGGTTTGTGAAAACCAGGATGCAGAGAGCTTTTAGAAAGCAATAGTATCTGCCCACTAAACACACACCCAAGTGCATGCTCACGCACACATTCTTAAAAGGTGACTAGTGCCATGTCTCCCTTGTAGGTTACTGTGTGGGCACCTCAACCTGAGGTCAGGTCTGTGATTTGAAGACAAAGTTTCTAGTTGCTTCTCTGGCATTTAAGCCCAGGATCTGAATGTGGCCGAAATGTACCAGGATGTCTAAATCCCTGTGATAAGGTCTTCCCCGGTGATACAGCAGGAGATGAAATCTGGGCTTTGAGGGATGCCTGGAAATATCCATCACTTCTCAAGTGGCAGTACTCTCACCCGGACATTTTCACTTCTCTAGTTAATTGTGGACATAGCTCTTGGGGATGAGAAACTAGACAAGAGTTCATGGGAAAAAGTCATGATCCAATTAGATAATTGGAAAAGTTAAAGAATGCGGCCAGTTAGGATCTGAAGAGGAAGAGCTTTGTGTAAAAATTATTGGGTTGGACCTGAAACACGGTAATTTAAGGAGGCAGAAAACCATATTGATTAAGGGCATTGGGTTTGGACTCCTGCTATCTGGATTTGAAATATGGTTTTACCACTTACTATATAAACATCTGGACTTCACTCTAAAGGCCTTTGTGGCCTGTAAAATAAAGATTTTTGCACTATCCACGTAGGGGTTGGTGCCAGGATTAGAGGCAATAATCATGTAAAGTGCTTAGCACAGGGTCTGGGACATGATAAGTGACGAAATTGATGGTTATTGTATTAGTTTCTATTTCCGTGTAGCAAATTACCACAAATGTCGCAGATTAAAGCAGCACAAATTTATTACTCACAGTTCTGCGGGTCGTATGTCTGACATGGCTCGATTGGGTTCTCTGCTCTGGGTCTCGCAGGGCTGAAATCAAGGTGTTGGCTGGGCTGGGTTATCTTGGGTCTCTAGGGAAGAATTTGCTTCCAAGTTCATTCAGATTGTTGGGCAGATTTAGCTCTCTGCAGCTCTAGCTCGGTCCCTTGCCTGCCGTGAGCTGTGGTCCCCTCTCAGCTCAAGACCACTTGCACTCCTTCTCATGGGGGTCAGTCCATCTTCAACCAGAAACATTGTGTCAAATCTGTCTTGTGCTTTACACCTGCCATCCTCAACCCCTGGGCTGCAGTGTCAGGGGCCAGGCCTCAGAGCTCCACAGGTCCTCCTCACTCCCCCCAACTCCCAGCCATAGAAAATTGTCTTCCATGAAACCAGTCCCTGGTGCCAAAAAGGTTGGGGACCACTGCTTTAAACCTCTCTGACTCCTCCAGCTACTAGCCAGAGAAAACACTCTGATTCTAACAAAGTTGCTGGCTTCCTGGAGGTATGGGCTCTTGAAGGAGATGAACATTGGGCAAATAAACAAATATAAAATGATACAGTTTTAGTTATTTATAACTACTAGGAAAAAATAAATAGATGCTAATGCACAAGCTACTTTAGACAAGGTGGTTGGGGAAGGTCACTCTGAAGTGACAACAGAACCAGTCCTCAGGGCAGGAGAGGTGGGGATGGCAGCCGTGTGGCTGAGGGGCTCTGTGAGCCCTGGCCCCAGGAGGGTGGGTGGGAAGGAAGCTGAGCCCCAGACAACTTGGGACTTGTATTATTTCCTTTCTTGCTAAGCGTGCTTTGAAATGACTGAGGTAAATGCTTCAAGGACTCTTAATTAGGACTCTTGTTCTCAATTGGTGTGTGGAAAAAAAAACACCACCACTGTGATTTCCAGGTATGACCAGCATGGCCCAGGAGATCAAAGTGGGAGGCGTTTGAGGCGTGCTGAGAGCAATATGAAAAGGCCTCTCACCAAAACTGTCTGGGCCTGGTTTAGACCCTTCACTTATATTGCTGAAAGGGGACTTATTGTATCAGTTAAGTTGAGCCAATTCCCCACCCTGGCCACACACCCTCCCCCCCTGGTGTTTCAGAGCAGGATAGAATGAGCTTTCCTTCACATAAACTAAATCGTAGGTGACAGTGTGTCCTGGGAATGCTGGATTAGGCTCAAGCACTAGAGGAAACAAAGTGGGGCAAATGTGAAGATCTGTGTCCACTTCTCAGTAGCACACGTCAGTGGCATCATGGTTGGAGGTGTCTAGAAGGAGAAGGGTGGACGCTGTCTTTATTTAGAAAGCATCGAAGGGCATGGAGCGCTCTATCTAGAGAGGAGTAGTTATGGGCAAATGTGGCCCTCAGCACAGTTATTATCCTGGGTTATAACTCCCCTTGGATTGTGATTTCTGTGAGGACAGGGACACTGTCATAGCCCCAGCACCCAGCCCAGGCCAGGCATAGCGTCAGTGCTCCATAAATGTTTGTGGAATGCATGCATGATGAATAAGCAATAGAAATGCATACTTTTCTAAGTGGAAGAGCTATTTTTGTGAGAATCAGAGTTAATAATTGTATTGCTCTAAAAGATACACTGAAACAATGATAATGCTGAAAGTAGAATTCAGTTCCAGGAAGAGAGAATTTGATAATAATTCAGATTGTTAATCAAAGGACACCATCGCCTTAAGAGAAGGTGAACTTCCAGGCATTGAGGGTACTCAAAGGGAGGACGACCTCGAAAAGCTTTGTAATAGAGGACGTTCCCCCTTGGCTGGGAGCGGTGGCTCCTGCCTGGAATCCCAGCACTTTGGGAGGCTGAGGCAGGAGGATCACTTGAGGCCAGGAGTCCAAGGACATTCCTTCACTGCATGGGGAGTTTTTCAGGAGATATTTGGGATCACATTAACTATAAAAGTCCCTGATTCTAAATGTTGGAGGTGGGTGTTCTGGGATGTGGACAATTCTCCAAGGTGTGGGCTGGCGATGTTACCATTGCAGAGTTGACAAGAGACTCTGACGATAATATATCATGCAGCCCTCTGACACCCATGCAATTCATACTCCTCCCATTCCTTTCCTGAATCCCTAGATTGAACTCTCTTGACATGATTTCTGTTCTTGGGGTCCCAAAGTATGGCACACTAAAATCAGAAAGTGCCAGAATGTAGTGTTTAGCCTATTGAATGATAAAAGCCTTTTCCTCTTTCTCTTCTTGCTCATGGCCTCTGAATGAAGAACTAATGAAATGAGTTTGGGGGCAGATGAATACCCCTGAGGTGCTCTGGCCCCATCCTTTCCCTTAGACCATTTGCTTTTAGCTCTCTCTCGAGCAACTGTTCGGTAAAGTTAATAGCTGCAAGCTCTTCAGGGGAAGGTTTGTTAAAATCATGTCCGAGAAAATAAATATAATGAATGAACAATCTCTGGAGAAAGCTTTGACATTTAAAAAAAATGTAAATTAGTCTCAAAAGGATCTGCTATGAAATAGGCAAAGTGCATTAGTACAAATGAGATATTTTTACAACGATTATAGGAGCCATCTCCTGGGGACCACACCTGAACTCTTAAAAGCTGAACCAAAAACCAGTTGTGTACCCAGGAATCTAGCGTGACAGATTTGAATGTATTCCACTAATAACTCTCCTCACCCCATGCCTGCATTTCAGTGCACGGTACCCCTGTTGCTCAATGAGCTTTGATACAAGGATGCTGGAGCATGGCTTTGAACTCCTCTGAACCCAATTATACCCAGCCATTTGGAAGTGCCATGGTGGGATGATGGTAGAACAGTGCTCTCTGAACTAGCACACAGAGAGTTCAAGAAGGAGCTGACTGCGGCACGTCTGGCAGCCAATTCAGACATGGAACTGTGCTGCCGGTGGCACCGCTGTCTGCCAGCCTGAAATGAGCATGGAGAATATAAAAGGGAAATTCAATTCGTTAACCAAAAATGGATTGAGCAAAGCGAAGGGGCAGCTGGTGGCAGCTTCCAGGCTTTGATTTGCAAGAGAGATGTCTTGCTCCAGCGCGTGTTCCTTGCACTGGGTGAGTGTGTCAAAGAAGAGCTCTTCCTCGCAGGGAGGGGCAGGCATTTTCCCTCCCCCAAAGTAGCTCCCAGCTCTTCAATCATAATGGAAGTCAGTTCTCCAGGTGAGAATCCCATTCTTTTTTTTCTCTCCAGATCAGCTTGGGACCAATTAAGATGGCCCCAATAGAAAAAAGAGGGGCCGCAGGCAGGCTATCGCTCTTTTCCCGTAGGGTAAGTGGTTGACACGCTTCCCCATCAGACAAAGGGCAGGGCCCCAAAGAGTATAGTACCCAGGATTTTTAAAAAAAGAAGAAGAACACCTTTGTGACCGGGCCCTAAGGAAAGGAGCTGTATTTTATTTATATCATAAATCTGTTTTGTTTTATGATCTGACCATAAAACCTTAAAATAACATTTTAAATCTAGACTCTCTAACATGGATCTGTTTTTGTTGATTGCAGCAGACATGACCTGCAAGCCCCTCATGTCGGGTGGCTATTCCCTGCTCGTCATCTTTAAATTTTGGGGAGGTCACAAAGTGAAGAGCTAGAATGGTTAATTTCTCGAATTTGCTGGAGGTAAGAAATCACCACACCTTTAGATTACAGTTCCATTTTGTTAGACTGCTTGACTCCTCGGGCAACGAGTAGTAGGCAAATGGTTTTTCTTACGCGCCCAGAATGCATTACCGAAGGTGGTTTCTCCAGGTTTCGGTGGAGATGAACAGGCAAGTCTTTCAGGGACGTGAACACTCCCGGCCTCTGGGTGGGCGGCTGTGCTGTCCCTGGGCATTTTGCAGCTGACATGGAGAGATGGGTCCTGCCCCAGCCCTTGCATCTCTTGGGAGCCAGGGATTAAATAGGTGCCCTGCACCCCTGCTCTGTCATCTCGGGCCTCTACCCCACACCTCTGCAGCGCTCCCCTCTGTCTGCCGGGACCAAGCCTGCCACCTGGCCTCTGCACGCTGCATCCCACCTACTCGTTCTGGAGATACCCCCGTGTCCCTGATTTTGTGTCAGCCCAAAAGGAAACCCTTCAGCTTTTGAGCTTTGGGGGGTGGAGACAGGCGCCCATCCTCCCTGGAGTCCAGCACCGTGCTGGTCTTGGGGAAACAGCCCTTCCTCCTCTCTCCTGTCTTTGGCTTTTCGTCCCGCTCCACCCCCAGCCCAAGCTTCCCTCAGCAGATCCAAACTCCCCAAACCACAGCCTGAGTGGGAGATTGTCTTGTGGTATTTTCAATCTCTGTTTTTTTAGCTCCACAATAATAAAAAGTTGTTAGCTACCTCCGAAGTTCAGAAATACCAGGCTCGGAACACAAAGTGTTCTTGGTATGGCAGTGGGGAAAATACTTATTTATTTCTGCCTAAGTTAGAACAAAACACAAATTAATGTATTAATAGCATTTTCTGCCACTCTGACATCAGCGCTTTTCTAGAACATGGATCAGAACAAGCATTTTGACCCTTCCTTCTCCTCCTGTCCAATATATGAGAAACAGCTACATTCTTTTACCTTTCGAGTGGCTCTTACATATTTGTGGTAAGACGATGAAACCTTCCTTTCATCCAGCTTGCTTCCGGCCCTCTGTTCCTCTTTGGGCTCTGGCAAAAGCTTCCTAATTGGGCTCCCTACCTGTGGTCTTTTTCCATTTTAGTGTCTCATACAGTAATGGTGTCCGCTCCTCTGTGTGCCAGGAACTGGGCTGAGCACTTTGCACAAATTATCTCAGTGTGTCTTTACTAGTGCCCCGAAGGCTAGGGATTGTTATTGTGCAGGCACTCTATTGATTTTCCTTTAATTCTCTTGAATTTGCAGCAGTGTTGGTTTGCCTAGTGCTTGAAGTCCAAATGCCCTTAACAGTCACAAGGCCTAACTTCAACCAACCTTCTAGATTTATCTAATAGTTTCTACCCCTAGAACTGAGCCACCTGGGTGGCGAAGATTTCTCCGACTACCCCATCTTTGCTTTTGCATGCTTATGCTTTTTTTTTTCACCTTTCATTCGTGTCTTCTGTCTCTCCTTTCTCTTTAATGATTTCAACTTCCGTCCCCTTCTCTCCTGTGGAAGTGCTACCATCCGTGGCAGACACTGCTACTTACTTATCAAATATCAATTTTCTCTTCTTTCCTACTAACAGAGTCCCAACTTTCTTTGTGGTAGAAATAAACATCATTAAAAATATTCCCATCTTCGCAGTCTTTTGACTCTTGAGTTGGTCGTGTCATCAAGTTCAGACCAATGCAAGAGGTGCAAAAGCTCTCTGGGGGCTTCTTGGAAACTTGACTTTCCTCATATAATAAGCACTGCTTCTTCCTCCTGGTTGTACCCTTATTCTTTCTTCCTGGAATGTGGATGCTGTGTCTGGAGGTGTAGCTGCCATCTTGCAGCCATGAGGAGGAGAGGCACATGCTAAGGGTAGCAGAGTAGGAAGCAAAGAGGAGCCTGTGGTTTTAGTGACTTCCTTGGGCAGCTGTACTTGTTCTGAACTGCATACCTCCAGACTTTTTATTTCATTGAAAAATAATGTAATTCTTTATGCAGTGAAGTCATTGCAATCATGTTCCAACATTCAGATGAATATGATCCTGACACACCACCCTTCAAGGCTAAATTCAAATGCTATGTAATGTAAGGAGACAACCACCTAAGTCAAAGTCATCTCAAACATGGAGTAGAGAAGTAACCTCTTAATCTTTCCTGCTTCAACTTTTCTCTCCAACATTTATACTTCATATTTTTTACTCCACAGCCGGAGTGATACTTTTTAAATATTTACAAGATCTTGACATTCCAGTTAGCGATCTGATCCTCCAATGACATCCCATAATCATGCTTAAAATAAAACCCAGCATCTTTCCTGCCTATGACAAGATCCTGTATAAATCAAATCTTGCTTGTGCCATCTCCTGCCACTCTCCACGCCCATCTCTCTTGGCATTGTACGAGTTCCTTGAACAATCCAAATATATTCTAATATCAGCTTCTTTGTACTGGTTCTCCCTTTCTAACTATTGGAATCCTCACTCCCTCAGTTCCTCCAAGTCGCTACTTAAATATCAATCCATAGATAATCTCCCTCAATTATCCCTTCTAAAATACTACCTAGACCTACACTCTTCCCACTTATACAATATTATTTTTATAGCACTTATCACTACTTCTACTTATATTATGTATTCACTAATTAATATATTTATTAACTGCCTTCCTTATTAGAATGTAAACTCCATGAATCAGAGATTTTGTCTGCTTCATCCACCATAGTGTCTCCAGTATTTAGAATAGTTCTAACACATAGTAGGTGGTCAATAAATAATTGGGAAATGAAGAAAGTAAACAAGGAAGAAAGTAAACAAGGAAAGACTGAAGATCACAGATCTCGGATAGGGACTTGAAATAGTCATAGTGTTCCTTAAGTAAGAGAAAACGAAGGGCTGGTTTAGGAACTGCAATTCCTCTGAGAATGTTTTCCCAAGAATAAGTGACAATTACTCGAGATAACATCTCCCTGGATTCCTCCTGACATCAGAAGATGGTAAAATCACTAAAGCATGTTCTGTCCACACCTTGCTCTGACAGTTGCTAGAGGGAGTGGTGTGAATGTTTGTTGCCGCAGCAACGGTACATCTTATGTCAAATCTCTAACTTGCTTCAGATGTGGTAGCCAGTTTTAAAGTTTGCTTGGGGATTCAAAAATATATACTGCTTTCTAGTTTTGCCTAACCAGTTGCTTATTGTTAATAACAAACTGCACATGTAGTGCTGAAACTGCTTTGAACTTTGTCCCTTTGAGGGAAGACCAAAGAGCAAATGTTGCCATTTATATGTAACAGTGTTCATAGGTAAATTCCTGTCATAGGTCTAGTGCCCTTGACCTAAGATTGGGAAGACAAGATTTGTAACACACTAAATAGAAAGTGACTTTGTGTCCATCCACATGATACCCAGTTTCTTACCAAGGCTAGTGCAGCCCAACCTGGTCTGTCTCTGCTCCCTCTCGTGCCCTCGTTTCCTGTGGTCCTGATACACGGAATATATATTTGTTTGTTTAACACGCCATATTACTTCCCTCATTAGGATCTTTGGACTTTCTGTTTACTCTGCTCATATACACTCAGATATTTTCTTCGCTTACTCCCTTCCCTTCCTCCATTGCTGTGCTCAAATTGCACATATGGGTCTTCCCTGACCACCCACCCTAAAATGCAGGAAAATCCCAACTCTTGCCTGCTCACACCCCTTTGCTTTCTATTCTCTGAACATCTTTGTTTTTCTTTATGATACTGTTCACTACCTGCCACTATTCATCTTTATTTGCTTACTTATGTGTCCCTGTCCTGAGAAAGCACACTCCAGGAGAGTAGGGGCAACTTTGTTTTGGTAACTATTTATTTATGAGGAATAGTCCACTATAGAGATATAAAACTGTTCATTCATCCATTTAACAGTTGATGGACATTTGAGTTTTATCCAAGTTGGGGTTGTATTACAAAGCTGCTAAGAACATTAATGTACAGGTCTTTCTGTGGACATATGTTTTCATTTTTCTTGGGTAAATACCCAGGAATGAAATTGCTCTGTCATGTAGCAAGGGCATTTGTGTTTATGAGAAACTGTCAAACTATTTTCCAAAGTTCTACCATTTTGCATCCCCACCAGCAATGTATGAGAGTTTGAGTTGTTCCATGTCTTTGTCAGCCCTTGGAATCTCAGTCACTAATTTTAACCATTCTAATGGGTGTATAGCAGTATTTCATTCAGGTTTAAATTTGCATTTCCTTGATCACTAATGATGTTAAATATCTTTTTATGTGCTTGTTTACCATTTGTATATATTCTTTGATGAAATGTCTGTTTATATGTTTTACCCATTTTTATTGAATTGTTTGTCTTCTTCTCAATGTTTATGAAGATTTGATATAAGAATGATCACATGAAAAACATTCTTGCACATTTTATAAGATTATTGTTGAAGTTACATTTCTTACATTGTTCAAACATAGTTCCTTGTATAAAGACAAATTATCTCTCCTAAATAATGAGTATTAGATTTTCCATCATAAAATGAGAATTGTATTCTCATCATCTTTCCAATTTTCCTTTGGACAGAGGGAGTTCAGTGCTGAATTTAATGCTGAATCATGGAAACTATGTTATTTTAGGTTTTTGATATATGTGTTCACTCTCCTACATGCTTATCTGTTTTTCTATTAAATGTTTATTTTTATTATATATCTGCTTTTAATTTAAGCAGCTTCATGTTACTTTTGAAAGTAAATGACATATATCTCAGTTTCTTCATATTTGCATATGGATAATGCTGCTTCTGACCAACTCATGGGGATACTAGAAATTTCATTAGTGCCCTGGCATTGTTGGAACATTTTTGGTCCTCTTGGATTGGTTTAATCCAAAATGGCCTTTATCCAAAACATGGGCACTAAACTATTTAATAATTATTTGCCTGTGCTTTTCTAAATTTGGTCTACCATGAATATATGCAAATATGTATAATGAGAGCAGCATTTCTCTTTATGGCATATGGTTTTTTGCTATTTTATGAAAGTGTGGCGTCATTTTCTAAAACAGAATATATAAACTTGTTCTTTTTAAAATTCCTATCTCCCTTTACCTATGTTTTTGATGTCAGGAGCCACATCTTATATATCTTTATACTCCTCATAACCCAAAAAGAGCTCCATGGGCATAGTGAAGTATGTAATCAATATTGTTTAAATGAGTGCTAGATAAAGGAGTAGCAGAAATTTCTAATTTGTGTACATTGGCGACTCGTTTACTGAGACACAGATCCATCTATTACAGGCAGACTTATGTGAATTGCCTTTGGGGACCTGAAGAAGGAGAGTGGGCTGGAAGTTACAGCCATAATGTCTTCCAAATGCAGTTTTATTTCTAAAAATATTATGTTTACTTAGTGAATGAACAAATGAAATTAATAAGAGAAAGGAATGGTGAGGGAATGGAGCTCCTGGTGGGGAGGCCGTTGCTGGAGCAGAGGAGGGGATGGTGAGGACTGAGGAGACAGAGCTCCCCATTTGGAGGGGCCTGGAGTCTGCAGCTGCATTGAGCTCTCCTGGAGTTGAATTCCAAGGGTTAATTTGCCATAATAAAATCAGCGTGAGCACTGCCAAAGAGGCCTGAGCAGACCCTCAAGTAAGTAATTAATTCTGGCTGCTTTCCGCTCTCTAGCTTTCATCATCCTTAATGTTATCTAATTGTAAAATTATTCTTCAAACCTTCCTAGCATAAAGGAAGCAAATGCCCAGATCTAGCCTGCTTTTCTTGAGGGCATGGGAGCCTCCTGCATCTTGGTGGAAGTACCCAAGATGCAACTAATTAAGGATGTATGAACACTTAAAACTTTTGATCAACTTTCATAAAACAGCTACAAAGAAGTTCTAGAAAACCTCTTCCTACATGCACTGAGCTTCCCTCCTGAGGCCTTGCACAGCTTCTCTGGACTTCAGACCCTCACAGTGACCTTCAGGGATTTTGAGATGGGGATGCACCGAGAAGGCAAGTATGGATGGTGCAGAGAGAAGTTTTTGGCCTGACCTCTGGCTACTGCAGCTACTGGGGGTGACACTCAAGAAAATGTCAGGGACCATCCCTTCTCCCAATATGCTGAGCCTCCTAATGCCAAGGGTTTATAATTCATGGCAATGTAGCCACATAAATCAAAGCTTCTTCACCTTTAAAGGATACTTGTTTACCTCATGTGTCCTCCTTCTTCAAACAAGAAAGTTCTTCTGCAGACAAAGTCATTTCTCTATCCATGACCATGGCAGGGGGGCCAAGCTGTCTTTTCCATTGTGATTACCTGCCTAGGCTTTAGGCTCTGGGGGCTCTAGGTAGCCTTAGCAACGTAAGTACAATACACTATTAAAATAATGACCATTTCTTCAGTCTAGTTAAAAAATAGAAGGGACAGCCCTAGATGGCATCCTGGTCAGGGGGGACATATCTCACGCGTCTCTGGGGTGAGATATAAAACTGAGGGCTTGACCTCTTTTGGCCATTAAAGACCTTCAGGTCCTCTCCTGTCTCTTTGTTTCCTGCAAGAGTAGTGGTAGTATTAATTCTGTGGCTGGCTAAATTCTAACTGGGGTAATTATACTGTCACCCTGTATTCCCCTGGAGATTTGGTTAGAAAAGTTACTCTTTGATCATGCTCTTAAATCCTACTGCACTGGGCTTTGGAACATGGCAGGTGAAGAATGGCTGTTGGGTTCCACATGCCTCCCTCTGCTGGGTGAGTGATGCTAATTCTATGCATGTATTCTGCTGAGTGCTTGGGGATCCTTCGGGGGAAGCTGCTGCAGTCAGCATGAGCTATTATTAGCTGAGTCTCAGAAAAGGATTTGTTGTTGTAGGCTGTATTCCTTGGATAAATTTTAGCCAAAGCTCCAAACAAACAATTATCAAAATAATGGGGAAGACCGTTAGAGGTTTAGGATTGTATGATATGTGTGTGTGCATACATGCAAGTGTATATTTGTGTATGTACATATACAAAAACATACATATGTACATATATATAAAATGTACATATATATGCATGTTTTTATATATGAACACACACAGAGAGCTAAAGACAAGTTTTTTTAAACATACAATACTTTTCATCAGAAATATCCTAGCCAACCTATTGGGTCACAGTTGTTTGCTTTTGAATAACATCTCCCATGTGGATACAGCCAGTGAAATGTGAGCATTGGAGCTGCTACCTGAGCTGGGCACTTTTCAGGCAGTTTTAACATGACTGAAGATGCTTTAAAATTATGGTGAGGGAGTCATGGAGACCGTAATTATAGACTTCAATGAGACTTTTCAACTGCTAAATTATTAAACTCTTAAAAGAAACAACCCAACTACAGAGGGTTTACAGAGCTTAAGGGCTTCATGTGCACCGAGAGCTTGAATAAAATGCACGGCTGAACGAGGAGCCGTAGAAGTAACTTCACACTTAGAGCAACAGACACACCCACATAGATAATTTTAGGGGCAAACCCAAACATATGAATGCTTATATTTTTCAGTCTCTTCTTTTGTATCTTCTCTTTTCTTATATATATTTTGGTAACTATGTTTAAAGAAATAAGTTAGCAGTTTTCAAAATTCCATGTGGAAAAAAGTCTAAATGTATATGAAGAAGGGATTTGTTTTCTAAATCAGAGTATATAGCAAAAAATGATAATGTACAGTTCCAATTGTGATCATGGAAAGATGCTAAATAAGAAACTTAGTTATGAAATCCTATTTTTATGTCATTCCATATTGGTGGAAGTATGTATTTCTGAGTGCCTATGGTGCAAGAAATAATTCTGGACATCTATTCCAAATTTAATAGTGATTATCTCCTGGTAATTTGGTCATTTTCATCTTTTTTAGTTTCGCTGAACATTTTCAGTTCTATTTTATAATTAATATCAAGTGAATTATACAATATAACTTAAAGTTAATTAAAAACAAGACCACAGAGAAGATATAATTCTGACCACAAGGTAGCCTAGTAGCACAGCTTAGGAAAGAATTTGTTTTCTAGGGCCATATCCACCATCTGCTGTAAAAGTCAATGTAGAGGACTGGTTTATTTGGAATACAGTACTTTGTTGGTTAGGGAAAAAAAATTGTTGAAAAATTGCTCTGAGGTGACACTTGTCAAATGAATTTGAATTCTGAGCTTCCAAGCAGAAATTTCAGCAAACCCCTCCAACCTCATGCGCTCTTTGATGACCACAGGACCAACGTCCCTGCCACAGGAAACCTGGGTCGTGCTATGGTTGCAGGTGATACATCATCTTCCTCGGAGTCGGGGAGCCTGAGGAGGGACCAGGAGGGCTGGCGCAGAGACCACAGAGGCCATCTAGAGCCCATGGCATTTGGGGATCCTGCAACTCCTCGTGTTGTTGGAAGTAAATGAAATATCAAAGAAATGACAAAACATTAATCAAATATATGTTACCACAGAGAATGTTATCGAAACTTCGGTGAGAGACCAAAAAAATATCGTCAGATGTTACCTTTTAAATGTCCCCTTAATGTGAGTCTGAAAATAGCTAAAACAGCTGGATTTCAATGAGTGCTTATTATGTGTCAGGCATTCTTCCAGGAGCTTCCCACGTAGGAACTCATTTAAAAGTCACAGTGAGCCTAAGACGTAGATGCTGTTATTCTCCAGGTACAAACACTGGGGCACAGGAAAGTCAAGTAGTTTGCCCAAAGTTAGAAGCCTAAAATAAATGCCAGAGTCAAACCAAAGCCTTTTACTGTAGAGCCATACACATCACTATCCTTCTAGAAATTGATGAGAATAGTCTTTGCAGATTTTTCTGAGAGCCTGTATTTATCTTCATGCGTGAAACAAGTACTATGATGTCAACTTCAGAATTGCAAAGATTACATGAGAAAGCTTATGTAAGCATTGTGAGGGGTATTTTGTTATTCTTAGATGGATGGGCCCCTAGAGCCCAGGCAGGCTATGATTATTTGCTACAGAAACACCATATCCATATCTTCCTAGTTTATTTTTGCAAAAATTGAGATGGTGTCAGTAATTATATAAGCTTTTTACCCACATTTTACCTACCTTTTCAAGCTGTAGCTACCACCAAGACAATGACCAAGTTTTCCAAATAGTAAAAACTGAACGCATCATCTGATGAATTTTGTTTTCAAGTTTTTGAATTTATATATATGTTTATGTATACATATATAACTATGGGACACTTAATTTTACATTGATTATACTGTCACCCTGTATTCCCCTGGAGATTTGGTTAGAAAAGTTACTCTTTGATCATGCTCTTAAATCCTACTGCACTGGGCTTTGGAACATGGCAGGTGAAGAATGGCTGTTGGGTTCCACATGCCTCCCTCTGCTGGGTGAGTGATGCTAATTCTATGCATGTATTCTGCTGAGTGCTTGGGGATCCTTCGGGGGAAGCTGCTGCAGTCAGCATGAGCTATTATTAGCTGAGTCTCAGAAAAGGATTTGTTGTTGTAGGCTATATTCCTTGGATAAATTTTAGCCAAAGCTCCAAACAAACAATTATCAAAATAATGGGGAAGACCGTTAGAGGTTTAGGATTGTATGATATGTGTGTGTGCATACATGCAAGTGTATATTTGTGTATGTACATATACAAAAACATACATATGTACATATATATAAAATGTACATATATATGCATGTTTTTATATATGAACACACACAGAGAGCTAAAGACAAGTTTTTTTAAACATACAATACTTTTCATCAGAAATATCCTAGCCAACCTATTGGGTCACAGTTGTTTGCTTTTGAATAACATCTCCCATGTGGATACAGCCAGTGAAATGTGAGCATTGGAGCTGCTACCTGAGCTGGGCACTTTTCAGGCAGTTTTAACATGACTGAAGATGCTTTAAAATTATGGTGAGGGAGTCATGGAGACCGTAATTATAGACTTCAATGAGACTTTTCAACTGCTAAATTATTAAACTCTTAAAAGAAACAACCCAACTACAGAGGGTTTACAGAGCTTAAGGGCTTCATGTGCACCGAGAGCTTGAATAAAATGCACGGCTGAACGAGGAGCCGTAGAAGTAACTTCACACTTAGAGCAACAGACACACCCACATAGATAATTTTAGGGGCAAACCCAAACATATGAATGCTTATATTTTTCAGTCTCTTCTTTTGTATCTTCTCTTTTCTTATATATATTTTGGTAACTATGTTTAAAGAAATAAGTTAGCAGTTTTCAAAATTCCATGTGGAAAAAAGTCTAAATGTATATGAAGAAGGGATTTGTTTTCTAAATCAGAGTATATAGCAAAAAATGATAATGTACAGTTCCAATTGTGATCATGGAAAGATGCTAAATAAGAAACTTAGTTATGAAATCCTATTTTTATGTCATTCCATATTGGTGGAAGTATGTATTTCTGAGTGCCTATGGTGCAAGAAATAATTCTGGACATCTATTCCAAATTTAATAGTGATTATCTCCTGGTAATTTGGTCATTTTCATCTTTTTTAGTTTCGCTGAACATTTTCAGTTTTATTTTATAATTAATATCAAGTGAATTATACAATATAACTTAAAGTTAATTAAAAACAAGACCACAGAGAAGATATAATTCTGACCACAAGGTAGCCTAGTAGCACAGCTTAGGAAAGAATTTGTTTTCTAGGGCCATATCCACCATCTGCTGTAAAAGTCAATGTAGAGGACTGGTTTATTTGGAATACAGTACTTTGTTGGTTAGGGAAAAAAAATTGTTGAAAAATTGCTCTGAGGTGACACTTGTCAAATGAATTTGAATTCTGAGCTTCCAAGCAGAAATTTCAGCAAACCCCTCCAACCTCATGCGCTCTTTGATGACCACAGGACCAACGTCCCTGCCACAGGAAACCTGGGTCGTGCTATGGTTGCAGGTGATACATCATCTTCCTCGGAGTCGGGGAGCCTGAGGAGGGACCAGGAGGGCTGGCGCAGAGACCACAGAGGCCATCTAGAGCCCATGGCATTTGGGGATCCTGCAACTCCTCGTGTTGTTGGAAGTAAATGAAATATCAAAGAAATGACAAAACATTAATCAAATATATGTTACCACAGAGAATGTTATCGAAACTTCGGTGAGAGACCAAAAAAATATCGTCAGATGTTACCTTTTAAATGTCCCCTTAATGTGAGTCTGAAAATAGCTAAAACAGCTGGATTTCAATGAGTGCTTATTATGTGTCAGGCATTCTTCCAGGAGCTTCCCACGTAGGAACTCATTTAAAAGTCACAGTGAGCCTAAGACGTAGATGCTGTTATTCTCCAGGTACAAACACTGGGGCACAGGAAAGTCAAGTAGTTTGCCCAAAGTTAGAAGCCTAAAATAAATGCCAGAGTCAAACCAAAGCCTTTTACTGTAGAGCCATACACATCACTATCCTTCTAGAAATTGATGAGAATAGTCTTTGCAGATTTTTCTGAGAGCCTGTATTTATCTTCATGCGTGAAACAAGTACTATGATGTCAACTTCAGAATTGCAAAGATTACATGAGAAAGCTTATGTAAGCATTGTGAGGGGTATTTTGTTATTCTTAGATGGATGGGCCCCTAGAGCCCAGGCAGGCTATGATTATTTGCTACAGAAACACCATATCCATATCTTCCTAGTTTATTTTTGCAAAAATTGAGATGGTGTCAGTAATTATATAAGCTTTTTACCCACATTTTACCTACCTTTTCAAGCTGTAGCTACCACCAAGACAATGACCAAGTTTTCCAAATAGTAAAAACTGAACGCATCATCTGATGAATTTTGTTTTCAAGTTTTTGAATTTATATATATGTTTATATATACATATATAACTATGGGACACTTAATTTTACATTGTATAATTAGTTATAGACTGTTATAGAAAGGTATAACCTTATTTTTTTATATGTAGAATGAATCACATTTATTGAAAATAATAATATTGCATGAAATTTAAAATCACCTTGGGAAAGTTTCAAGGATGTGAGATGTGATGATCAGATTTTGAACAGGTATTATTCATATGTAATAGGGTTGGGGGATATTTTAGGAGCTGGCATCAGCCTCCTCCTCTTAGAGAATATCTCTGTTGGGGAATTGTGGATTCTGCTTGCGGAGATGAGAACAAGTGGAGACAGCAGAGGAGGGGTTCCTTGTGGGAGACCAGGGAAGAAGTAGATTGATTTTGCATTTCAAATGGAGGGGAAAAGATGGTGACTGGTCCCAAGCATGAGGGAAGAAGATAGAGAAGCCAAAAGGATAAATAAATCCTGAGACTGCTCAATCCCGCACTGCACTGGGACTCTTAATGAAGTTTGTATTCTTACACATGCTTTGTGTGGGTTGAGATATGAAACATTGGTGTCAATCAGAGCAGAACCAAAAACAGACACGAAGCAGCAGACGCCCAGAAAGTAGAAGAATTCAGAAACGAAGATTAACTCTCTCTCTCCTTGCCCTGGGGATTCTTAGGAATATGAGGGGAGGTCTTAGGTAATAGAAATAAGTGTGTGCGGGAGTGGGAAGATTTGAGGCGAGAACACTTAGAACACAAGGGTCAGGGAGGCCCATGTGATGTTTGAATTATATTTGTAGACACGCTTTGTTTGGATCTATGCAACATTTAACAGAAAACATAGGATACAGAGAGACTTTTTATTCTGTGGCTTAGGGTTTGAGTTTGTATGATTTTATGACTTCTGTATAAAATCAAATAAACCAGTCCACTCAAGAGCAGAAGTTTGGTCATAGTTGGAATGACTTTTTAGGTAACTAGAATATTGCTTTGTAAAAGATGCTGGTACTCAGAAATATGGCTTCGTTATGTCACAAACCTGACATTGAATATGTTTCCAATCGTTGTATTATAATGGCCAACCTGGATTTCAGCTATAAATAGCAAGCGTAATATTAGATTAATAATTATAGATAATATAAATGGCACCAGTAATTTACATAATTCCTCCATCTTTTAGATTGTCCTAGCTTTTCTTTTTGAAAAAATTATCTCTCCCCCCTGCTTATTAAACTATAGCTGCTTGGATGAACAAGTGACATTTAGTGATGGGGAGAAAACCAGTCTGAAAGCTTAATCCTTCAGCCATTGGAGGCCTGGCTGAGCATGTGACTTTTGGACCACGTCCCAAACAGTCTGACATTGGATGGATGGACTCACTCTCGGTGCTCACAGAGCCACGTGTCGGGACTAACTTACCTGCCAGTGGCTGCTGGAGTCAAAGAATATTAGAAAAAGTCAAAGAAGTATTGTTTCCACTGCTTTATATCTCATTCATTCTGGTTCACTATAATTTTTACCATCCCTAAGTGCTCAGCTATCAACATTAAAGAATATCATTGGCCTTCTAATAACCAATCACAATGACCGATTTTCGTCTTTCTTTTACTTGACCTCAAGTTTGACAATTAGCTAATCCTTTCTTGTCCGTGGGGGATGCATTCCAGGACCCCCGGTGGATGCCTGAAACCGTGGATGGTGCGGAACCCTATGTATGCTATGTTTTTTTCTAGACATACATACCTATGAGAAAGTTTAATTTATAAAATGGGCACAGTAAGAGATTAACAACAATATCTAATACTAAAATAGAACAATTAGAACAATATGCTGTAATAAATGTTATGTGAATATTTATTTTTGGAATTTTGCATTTAGCACTGTTGGACCACCGTTGACTGTGGGAAACTGAAACTGAAGACAGCAAAGCTGTAGCTAGGCAGGGGCTGCTGTACTGACCCCTCTGTTTCTGTATCTTCTGCTGAGCTCCACGTGAGACCATGCTCTTGGTTTTTATGTTTCTAACCATTCACCTTAATCTCTTTTGATGGTTACTTCTCTTTTCTGTGATCTAACGTATTACGCTGGCTTTAGCTGTCATTCCCCAAACACTGTCTCTATTTTCAAAATGCCCCCAGACCGATGTGCACAACTCTCTGCTACGTGTCTCCAGCTCAGCTCTTTATTCTCAATCTTTCTCTCCTGCTCCCTGACCCCTCACACCAAACAGGTCTCCGAGTTATATTTATTCTGCTGTAGTAGAGGTTCTTGTTTTAATTTTGTTCTATTTGGTAGAATATAGTTTCTCTTTACCTCTTTCCTGAAATACAATGGTAAGTTTTAAACGACATCCTTCTTCACTCTTCCACACCATCTTCCACACTGCAAGAAGGTTTCTTTCTCGCATTTGTGGTAGGCAGTCGCATTGTTGGCTTCTCAGTAAGTCACATCTCCCAGTGCTCATGTCCTTGAGTTGTCACAACTTACATTGACTCTGGGGTTGACCAGGTGACTTGCTTGATGAATCGTGTTAACAATCACGGTGCTCTCGGGGACTTCATAAGCACTAACGCATCTGAGCTTGGTCTCCAGAAATCTTCCCTTTTGGAATCCAGCCACCATGCTGTGAGGATGGTCTACAATTGACGTTGGAGGAAGAGGAGGCACGTGGCAGGGATAAGGCACCCCAGCCAACGGTCAGCGCCAGGGCCACGGGCACGAGTGAGGCCTCCTGGCTTCCCAGCCCCAGCCGAGCTCTCAGCCAAATGCAGCTGCATGAGAGACCCCAGCTCACCCCACAAAAAGAACAGCCCTGCTGACCGCAGAATCATTACAAATTTAAAATCACTGTTAATTTTAGCCACCGCATTTTGAAGTGCTTTGTTATGCAATAATAGGAAATGAAACATCACGTGTAAGCTTAAACTCCCTTGTTGGTTTCTTTTTCCTTTTTTTTCTTGAGACAGTCTCACTCTTTTACCCGGGCTAGAGTGAGTGCCGTGGTGTCAGCCTAGCTCACAGCAACCTCAAACTCCTGGGCTCAAGCGATCATCCTGCCTCAGCCTCCCAAGTAGTTGGGACTACAGGCACGCGCCACCAAGCCCGGCTAATTTTTTCTATATATTTTTAGTCGTCCGATTAATCTCTTTCTATTTTTAGTAGAGACGGGTTCTCGCTCTTGCTCAGGCTGGTTTCGAACTCCTGAGCTCAAACAATCCGCCCGCCTCGGCCTCCCAGAGAGCTAGGATTACAGGTGTGAGCCACCGCGCCTGGCCCCTTGTTGGTTTCTAATTGACTCAGAGTGAAGCTGAAACTGCTCCCATGTCTTATCAGCCTTTCCGCATCAGGACACAGCCTGACTTTGCAGTCCCGGCTCCCGTAGTCCCTCTCTTCACGCCATTCACTGCACCACCACAAATGGCTCCTTGTGGCACTGCATGGCGGCGTCCTCTGCGTGTGGTCAGCGCCTCACCCTCCAGAACTTTATTCCACGTCTTTGTGATTTCTCCCAGGCAGAGCTAGTCATGGACTTGTCTATGCTCCCACGGCACTCAGTCCTGGCACTTTGTTTATTGTGCTTGACATGTTTGTTTAGGTTTATTTTTGTTGTATATCTGTGCATGTCATCGTTTCTCCAGTGGAAGTTAGAGATTAAGTGATCCAGTCCCTGTTGGCCTCTCTGGCGTTGGTTTTGCTCTCACATTCTGGATACTTCAGCCATATTGAATCCTGTTCCCTCTGCCTGGGGTGCCCAGCCTCTTCCTTCTACCATCCTACACCCAAACTTCTGCTTTGTTCACTGCTGTTCCACCATGATGTTCCCTCCTCAACATCACTGCTTCAGGACAGCCTTCCCCAGCTCCGCAGGGCTGTAGGGCATGCTTGTCAGCCTAGGAAAGACCCCGTGGCAAAATTAATACAGAGAATTTATTTGAGCCAAGGTTGAAGACTATAGCCTAGAAACACTTCCAGATTACTGGGAAGTGCTCCAGAGAGCAAAGCGGAGGCTCAAGTTTTTAAAGAAAAAAGGACAAATGGTGTAGTGTATGTGTGTGTATGTTGGGGGTGGGGGACAGATAACAAAAGTTGTTTGTCGGGAATTCTCGTTGGTTTACAGGAATAACATGGATTAGTGATTGGCTATACATTGTTGAACCACAGGATATGAATTATGGTGTCCAGTAAGTGGCATCTTTAGGTTAATGTATGGCTACTTGGAGTCAGTCAGTGTAGAGCCCACGTAGCAAGTGGCTTCAAGTGATTACTTAGCTCAAGGGGGAGTGAGGTGTGACTGCGGTCACATTTCCGTGACTTTCTGGGCCTGATAATTTAAATGGGGCTTGCATTCTTCAGATAAAATGTGTCTTTTCTTTCTCATGCTATTTCCATGAGCTACATTTATAGCAACTCTACTTATCCCAAAAGCTCACCTTGTCTTAAGAGCCTCTTTGTACCTCAGAAAAGAATAAAAACTCTTAATATCAGAGCACAATTCTTCCTTACTCCTGTATCTAGAACAAAGTCAAGCACAGAGTGTGTATTCAGTAGATATTTGCTTCAACAAGGAAACAAATGAATGGTTGGATGCACAAATGGCTGTTCTTCATATATGCCAACCACACATCCTAGATTTTTAAGGGCAGTCATGTGTTCGAACGTTCCATGCCAGAGTCTCTGCATGCACTACTGTACTTGCCAAATTTTGGTTGAGGGAAATAAGATCTATGTACCTATAAGAGTAAAGTAGAGTGGCAATATTGCCTTTCTTTATTTAGACTATTCACTTAATGTAGCCTAAACTTGCATTAACTTTTATTAGCAGCCCTATCATACTGTTAGCTTATAATGAAATTGTGGTCAAATAAAATCCCCAGGTCTCTTTCACATGAACAATTGTCAAAATGTATAAACAAACTGGTTGAATTAATAGCTGGGAACAGCTAATAGGGAAACCCTATTGCTTAAAATGCAATTCTTTCTGGGCCAAATGTTCGCCCATCTTAACAATAATTGCACAATGCATTTGCAGCTAAGGCCTCATTAAAACTTCATGCTCACCTGTGCTCAGGCAGCACTGAGGAAGCATATGGGTTAGGGCAATGGCCAGGTGATTGCCTCCTGGGCTTGCCCAATTGTGAATTTCAGTTAGAGCCACAAAAGTCTGTGCCTTTGTGCCATGATTTATTACAGGGAGTTTGTATCCCAGGGGAGTTCAAGCAATTCAGAAGCAGCAGGAAGAGACAGTGAGGCAGGTGAGCAAAGAATTGAGTGACTGTGAGAGGTATCGTGACACCTTGTTAATTATTAACTCTGGCAGCAGGTTGTCAAGTTAACCGGAAGGGGAGGGTGGACCTAATTAAATATCCAAACAGCATTTCTAAAGAGCTGATACAGTCCAGAAACAGTTTCCATGGGTTTGGGCACAAATAAGTTGTACACCGTGCGTCCAAGGGAACCTGGATGTATTCCAGAAAGGCTTGCGGTCTAAGATGTGTCTTCCTGCAGTCGCTGCCGGTTGGAAGTGCAGCAAATACATTGAGCTGCCTCCATTAGGAAAGACACAGTAGGTATGAGGGACGATTTTTAACCCAAGGCAAGATGAATGGTACATAGAGGAGGAGGAAGACATACTTATTCATGGACTACATTAGAGCAGTTTAAATTACTTCTTTGTTCAGTGTAAAGTCATTGAGAGAGCACCCTATGATATGATTGATTTTGTAAGGATTCAAGTATAAAGTGACTCTTTTCTGCAGAAGAATTTTGGGGCAATTATACTACATGTACCGTACAATAGAGGGTCTGAATAGATCAAGGGGAATAAAAAGAGGTTGGGTGAATAGAAAAGTGCAACCCCTGGGAGGAGGCAGGGAAGAAAGGACCCCACAGGGATGTGCAGAGAGACACGAGGGTCGTCCCAGCAGGTCAGTCTGGGGGGTCTTTCCATTCCCTGTGAAGCACTGATGTCCTTAAAATTTTTTCCTTAGGCGAGTCACCTAACCTGGCTTTATCTTGGATGCACATATGTAAGATAAAGGATGAGATATCTACTTCACAGGGTTGTCCTGAAGATTAAATAAAGTAACATAAGTAAATTTCCCAGGACAATGCTTCTCCCCATAGCAGGACCTCAATAAATGGTAGGCACCTGAGACACACCTGCTTTCTGATACTAAGCCTGGTAGGGACTAACAAATAGGAGAAATTTCCCAGAGGAGGAGTTGCCTTAAGATGTCTGGAGACTTCTTCCTGAAACAACCAGAAAGTTCTAGATTGTATTACATGCCTGGCCGTGCACTATGCTACCCTCCTGTACTGTTTTGGAGTTGGGCTTCCCCAGGTGTGCCCTTTATAGCTAGAATGAACCCCTCACATAGACGCTGATGTGAAGGGCGCCTCCTAGAGTTGTGCAACATGAACTCTGCAGAGAAGAACATATGCTTGGGCTGCCACTCACAAATTATTCTAAGTGTTTGTGGATTTTTTTGTCTGTTTATGAAAGTGAAATGTACCCATTATAGAAAACTCAGGAAGTAGAGAAAAGCCAAATGACAAAATAACTCAACTGCTCAGAAACAACTCCTCTTCCAACATTAACATTTTGGTCCATTTCCTTCCAGATTTGTTTCTTTACATATTTATTGCCACTGGTTTGCAAATTATGTACTATTTTCCCTCCTCTGATCTCAAGTTTAATTTAACCAAAAATGGAACCAACTCCTTAATCATTAATATTAAGAATGAAAGAAAATCTTTACTTATTCTCTGCATAGGATGAAAAATTCAGCAATCTTTTTCTTGTTCCTATGCCTCACTCTGTCCTTCATCTTTCTGGAATAACCTACTGATAGGTTTTTACATAATATATATTCTCTTTAAGATTTATTATTTTGATATTTTCATGCCATAAAATGAAATTAAACTTTTAAAGGAAAAGAGAACCTAAAGAACCTCACCATGACAAGTTTAGAACCCACAAGGAGAGATCATGCATCAGTACAACCCCAAAAAGTTTTGACGAGAAATTAAAGGGAGGCTTGACAATTTGGAAGCTGTATGTATCTCTGTTAAATGCAGTGGTATTTAAAATTGTGCAATTTGAGATAAAACTTTAAATTTATATTTTTGTCGTGTTGTCAATCCTTCCTCCTCACTCAGCATCACCAGTAGAGTTACTGAGTAGATGATGCCAAGTGGGGCTCAGTTCTAAATATTAAAAATAAATTGCCAGAGTGCTTTACAGTTTGCAGTGTACATTTGCCTCATGCATTGTATTGTATCTCCATAACAACCTTTGAAAGTTAAGAATCGTTGTGTTCATTTTTACATATGAGGGTGCTGAGAGCTGGAATTGCTGAGTTATTTTCTCAGGGCCACCCAGTTAGTAAGTGGCAGGACCCCGATTCCATGCCTGAGTCTCCTCCAAACCTGGGTGGTCTCAGGGCAAGCAGCCCACCTGCCTGAAAGAACAGGAACATCAGTGAGCTCCAGCTCAAGGTCATGGTTGTAAGTTGTTTTCCACATGTTGGAGGAGTCATGGTTTTTAATTTGAAGAGAATGAAAGCTTCTTACCTTCATAACAGGTACCAAGTCTTATTCTTCCTCTTAAAAAAGAGAGTAAATGAGTTTATATCATTGTTGTACACATTCTTTTTCACTAGTGTTACTTTTGAACTGCCTTGAACACATCTATCACAAATTCATTCTCCTTGCAGAAAAACAGCACATGAATACATTTTAATTTTTTCTACCTTAATTATTGAATCAGAAAAATCAAAAAGATGAATCATTTCTTAAATTTATAGAGTGGGGCTCCACAGAGTGCATTTACCTCAAAATTTTGTATGGTGCTAGAGGATTTAAAAAACAATTTTAAAAATATCTATTTCTGTCACCACAATTTTCTTCCTCCCAATCTGTATGTCCTGTATTTTTTACTGTCACTTGAAATGGGTTGAGGCAGCCAGATTACCCCTGATAGGACTGCATGGCCTTTAGCATGCTGCACACACAGGGATGATGTTGTTATTCTTTTCTTTCTGTGTGCTGAAAAATGTGGATCCAAGTCTGTTCTAAAGGATAGGAAAAAGAAACCCCTGACATTTGTATCTTCTACCAAACTATCCCTTTATTAAGGAATTAAGATCAAGAGGAAAACAATAACTTATTCTTTATGGAAAGAACATAGAAAATAATATTCCACTTCAAAGCAAGAAATTTAAAAATACAAATGATGCAATTTTGAGAAATCTGTTATCACCTTCTATGTTGTAAAACTAGTAATCTACCTTAATTTAAGGTTATAGCCCAAGTTCAGGCTTTCTATTATATTAATTGATTTTCAGATCTAGTCCCAATTGATCCTGTCATTGTAGCTCTAATCTGAGAAACAGGAAGTGGAAATTTAGGTCTCCGTGCCTTTCCAGAATGTTTTTTGATCTTCTGATATTACAGGTGATGAAAGTCACCTAGTATCATTGCTTTTTCAGTGGGAGGTAAAATTTAACCTATAATGGGAAGTGTTTACTACAACTGAAGATTTTGTTAGGTTAGGAAATGTTTGCTGTTGAGAATAGTAACATGATAAAGGAACTAAACTATTGTAAAATACTGTACTTTCAAATCATTTGGAATACAAAATAGTAAGTCTTTCAAATATACCACTACACATGTTACTATTACTTACATAACATATAACTGAAACTTTTTTATTTATATAGAGGTAAAAATATTTATAACTTTTATTCATATTATGTTATTAAATGTGAATTATACCAGCTTATCACCACCTTATATTTTTCCTTTCTGTGAGATACAAGAATATTTTTAGAGATACTGTAAGTCTGATGACATTTTTTTATTAATTTGATTTCTCCCTAGACATAAAAGGATGTCAACTTTTGTTAGGCCCTTACTGTGTGTCAGGCAATGACCTAAGTGCTCTTTATGAATTATTCATATAAATTTCACAACCTTTCTGTAAAGCAAATACTATCCATCCCATTTTGCAGATGAAAAAGCTGAGCCTCAGACCAGTTAAACAATTGGACCCCAAATCATGCAGCTAATGAAGGGCAGAGCTGGAGTTTGAATCCAGTTTAGCCTGGCTCCAAACACCTACCTTCATGTCTTTTCTCTACATCATCATTTTTCTAAATTCCCTAAGAGTTAACTTTATGGAAGCCTTCGAGTGCCTCCTTTGCCTCCCATGCCCCTACTGGAAGTTCACATCCCTCAGTCTATCAGCAGCTAACACTTGGTGTTCGGACTCCTCTGGAGCCCTGGGGAGAAATCAGGGGGTGTGTTAGCATGCACTTACTGTAAGTACCACATTTACATAGCTACTGATTACATTTACATTTCCTCACCTGTCATTCCAGCCTCTACCCAATCAGGTAGTATAGCAAACACCTGAGAAGAGAAGAAAGTATAAAAGAGTCCACCCAATTTGTGTCTTGCAAAAATAACTAACTTTTCTTTTGTAATTTGCAGAAAGAAAAAGTAGGAGAAGAATCCTCAATTCTGTCATTATTTCTTCCTTTGTATTCTATGGGTACTACATAGCAAAACTCTAACGTTTGTCTGTGTTAGTCAGTAAAGTTGAATGGCTAGAAATAGGCTACACTTTTGATATGTCCTCAAATCATATGAACCAGTGCCGTGTCGCACTAAAGGGAACGCTATTTCTTTGTAAAGGGGGCCATTGTGACCAGTCTGGGTTAAAATCATAACCTAGCCTCTTTGGGCAAGTTAGGGATCTATTGATAGCCTCAGTTTTTTAGTTTAGTTTTTTTTTTTTCTATCTGCAAAGGGACGGTGGTAATACCCCACGGGGTGGGAAAAGACCCAGAGTGTAACGCGCCCAGCACAGAGACGGTAGTTGAAAAAACGCCAGTCACCCCAAGGGTTGCAGAGTCCTTCCCTGCCAAGGTGCGCTGTGATGGTTGGTGCTTTTCTGTCCTCAATCTCACTGTGGCCTCATTTTCTAATGATTGGGATCAGGCTCTTTAGTATTTATCTCCTTGTTAATTGAATGACTAGTTCTGGATAATGGATAATTCTCAATTTTCTATTTTTAGAAAGTATATAAATATCTAAATTAGATTTAGGCAAAGTGAGCTGCAGTGTTTGATATGCTGAGAACGTAATTAGGTTGCTCCGTTTACCTACACAGTCGCAAGCAAACTTTAACTCATTAATCTGTAAAGGACTTTGACGAACCTTTGAACTAGATAAAAATATGCCAGTCGTGGCAAAGTTCTACTGTTCTTTGAGAACTTTCAAAGTATTGAAAATGACTAATATATTTGGTTCTATAACATCATCCACCATCTCTGATCATGCCACTCTGAAATCTTCAGAGGATTCTTGCTGCTTCGCAGTCAAATAAAAGGCATTTAGGGCGAGCTAGAAACATCATGTCACAGGTCATGAGACCTGTGCTCTGGTTTCAGTTCTTTCCTGTCCCCTCAGTGATCTTGGGCAAAATGTGCCCTTCTGGGCCTCAGTTTCCTCATCTGTGAATTAAGGGTAACAATCCTAGGGTCAGAGAGAGGTTCAAATGCCACCAGGTCTGCGCGAGTACAGTTGAGAATCCCAGGTGTAGGTCTGATGTTAGGCGTGGATCCCGGGAGCGTGGGAGTGCCCGGCTCTGACCTCCCTGACTGCGGTTCCCTCCCTCTACCTCCCACACCGTCACCTCCTTCCAAAGCCTCCCACTTTCTATTCTTCACCCCCTGCTTGCTGTCTCAGTGCCTCTACTGACTGTCTCTCCTAGCATGAGGGGGCCCCAGCCCCCGGCAGGAACCCATCCGTCAAGGACCAGCTTAGATGCTGCCACTTCCATAGATCTGTCACCCACGTTCCCCGAGAGAAGGAGCCTCTGCCCTGTCTGCGCCCACACCATTTCACAGTCTATTTATTGGATTTGCCACATTCTGCCTGGTTTTATATTTCCACATACAAACATGCATTTATTTAGTTTATGCACCATTAAAACTCTCTGGATTCTCACCCTTTGTCTCTTTTCCTGTTGATTCAAAGAACTAAACCCACCACTGTGCCTCCCAAACTGTTCCTTTCTGCCGCCTCCTCTGAGATCTAACGCCATCCCACAGGCCTCTTTTTCTTTATTTTCATGTCCACAGAGCTCTTATCCAGCACCTAAGAAGGTACCCAAGTGTCCGCCAGCCTAACTCAGGTTACCTGGCCTTTCCTTCTCAGTGTTATATAAAAAGCTGTGTATGGTGCCAACTGGCCTTCCTCACTTCTCGATGCCGTAAATCACCATCTTGGTTCTACAATGCTCTTTGGACATTGTTCTCTGCCATTTGCACAGTTAACCACCCCCTCTACTATTTTCGTCTAATGGTTTGTCTCTCTGATTCGTTCTAAACCCCTTGCTAAATACTTCTTAAAATGTAGTTCTTATTACATTACTTTCCACCCTTGCAGAAAACTTTTGTCTACAAAGAACAGAAATGGGCATTCTCAAACAAAAAACTCAACAGCCAATAAACATGTGAAAAATAATGTTCAACCTTAGTAGAAAGCACAGAAACATAACTTACAGTGAGATCCATTTTTTTAACTTTCTTATTGATAAAGTTTTAAAAAAAACTACCCAATATGACTGAGTTTAAGGATAAACAAACATATTCTGTGAATAGTGGTTTAAGTGTAAATTGGTGCAATTTGTTCAGAAATCCTCTAAAATTACACGTGTGTAATTTCAACCAATTAGATTTTAGTAATATATAGTAATTTCTTATTGCACCATTATTTATAATAGCTAAAACTCGGTAACAATTCTGTGACAATGAAAAATAAGCATGCATCCCTACAATGAAATGCCATGCAGCCATTAAAAAATGGTATGTAAATACTTGATTGACATGAAAACATTTTATAACACCTATTTAAGTAAAAAAATCAATTTACAAAATGACATGTAAAAATTCCTAATTTTAAAAATATTTACTTAAGAACTATTGCTTGAGTGCCTACTATGTACTAGGGTGCTAGTCTATGTGCTGGGGATATGAGTATGTATAGAAAGTTTGGAAGAATATGCGTAACTTATTGATAATAGTGAAGATCTCTAGATGGTAAATGATTTTCAGGTGTTCTACAGGGGATATGCATTACTTATACAATAATTTTATAATTTTTGAACTACCACTGTCTTTAGAATAGACATCAGATCCTCTAGCCTTCAATGTCCTCATCTTAATTCCTCTGGCAGTCCTATTTTTCTGTAAGTCTGTACATTCAACATTTACTATATATTTTTTGTTTGTTATATCAGCCTTTCGAGTTTCTTAATATTATGTAGTTTATAGAATGTTCTTGCTCTGTCTGCTCATGGCCAAATTCCATATAACCTTCCTTGTAGACACCAGGAAGTAGCCTTCCCCGTCTCTGAACTCACAAGTTCCTTCATCTCTGTCTCTCCCACAGCATCTATTTCTTTCTTCCACATACGACCAGACTCTGCGATCATTGAGGGCAGAGTCCATACCTAAGTCATTTCTGTATTTCTTCCACATAACAGCACCTTCCATAGTCTCTAGGATATGTAAGGCGCTGAATGAATTGATGAATGCATAGATTCCTCTGTAGGCTGTAAATTCCCTCAGGGCAGGAGATCTTATTCTTCTACGAAATCAGTATTCACACCACAGCACTGTTCTCCTGAACGTGAAATCAGGGGTGAAAAGCTTAAAAGGAATCACTGCCCTGGTCCTGAACTTCTGTGTGTTCTCCTACCCCACACTGAGATTGCAGGCTCAGGGCTGAGGGGTCCTTCTGGTGCTCCTGCCCCACCTCTCCTTTTCTAATCACCTTCTCCTGCTTTATTAGACAGACAGACAGTCAGACAAAGATGTTTCTCTCACCCATCCTGATTGTTTGGTTCATTGCCTTAAGATGTAAAAGTCTCCTGGGTACCAAAGAAAAGGGTAGTCTGAATTTTTCATGCGGTCATATCACTTTTTCCATCCACCTCACTTACAGTGTTGTGAGAGCAGGGGGTTCTTATCTCAACCACATGACAGATGCACGGCCAGGCTCTGTGCTCTGTCTACCTGTCTGTCTGCCATTTTATCTTTTTGTCTATTTCACAATTAGAATACAACAGGGAGATGGGTGTCACGGAATGCATAGTAACTCATCTCTTTAAACTGAAAAGTACAATCATACATTTTTCAGGCAGAAGGGGAGTCTGACTTAACCGGTAGCTTTGACAAAGATGGCTCATTTGTCATTGGGTTTATATGGTGGACAGTTCTCCTAAATTCAATGAGCTAAATCTAAATGTTGACAAAAATATATTTGAAGTA
>NW_012148063.1:4729012-4730079 GCF_000956105.1 Propithecus coquereli | reverse complement strand
AAAATAAATTCCTCTGAAAATTTATTATTTCCTCTGATTATTTATTATGTGACTATAAATGACAATGCTGGCCAGTTAATGTCTACATGGGAAGCTTACACTGACTTTAAAATGTTTTCGAACATAGCACTTAGAACAAAGTAGACGAGGGCTGTGCCCTAAGAGAAGGGCTTTGCCTTTGGGTACCGGCCAGGGACTTCTCAGCACCTGTGGCTCACAGCCCCGCCGCCCGCTGTTGTTCGGTTGTCGCGATCCGACTTAACTCGTCGTAGAGGACACACATCTCACTTCAAGCGGAAGTTGCTCTGGTCATGGCACTCTCTGTATAAGCTACAGTAACAAATTCTGCTGACCCGGTCATATTGTGAACAGCTTTGTCTGGGGAACAAAAGAAAAGGTTGAGTCCACATTAAGCTTGTTTTAACATTTTGGAAAACTGGGATGAGTGTTGAAGTAAGGTTTTCTCGTAACTCAGCCTCGTCTGATCCCATGTCCACCCACTCTCCTGTCACTCACCCCACTCTGGACACCCTCTCCTCCCGCAGCTCCTCGAGCCTGTGAGGTGCTTCCCCCTCACTTGTCTCCCCTCTGCCGAGTGATTCCCCCGAGAGGAATGGGGCTCACTGCCTCGCTCCTTCCAGCCTCTGCCCAAAGTCACTTTCTCCAAGAGGGCTCCCCTGACAGCCGTGCCTAAAAAAACACCCTCCCCATCGCTCTGCTACAGCACTTGGCTATTAATAATTATTCTGGGACAAGAGCCTCAAACCAGGACTGTCCCAGGCAAGAGGGGCTCATGGGCATACTATTCACGGCACCTGTCATCAGCTGACTGTTTTCCATAGAAGTTCCTTGAAGACAGGGGCTTTGTTGTGTTCACGTGGAGCAGTGCCTGCCACGTGGTGTCAATAAATATTTATTGAATAATAATAAAATTAGCATTATATACCAAGTATTGTCTCGTGTCATTAAATATTCTTTATAATACAAATTTGAAAGATTTTTAATACATATTGCCGAATTGCTTCCCAGATTTTTATCTTTCAACGACATTCTCTGACAACTCTTAC
>NW_012148063.1:4716899-4727152 GCF_000956105.1 Propithecus coquereli | reverse complement strand
GCAATCCCACTACTATCTACCCAAAGAAAACAGAGTCATTTTATCAAAAAGACACCTGCACTCAAGTGTTTATTGCATTTCAATTCACAATTGCAAAGATACAGAATCAACCTAAGTGCCCCTCAATTCATGAGTGGATGAGGAAAGTGTGGTATATATATTCCATGGAGTACTACCCAGCCATAAAAGGAATGAAATAATGTCTTTTGTAGCAACTTGGATGGAACTGGGAACAATTATCTTAAGCGAAGTATCACAGAAATGAAAAAACAAACACCACATGTACTCAGTAATAATTGGCAACTAATTGATGGTCACACATGGGCACAGAGAGATGGAAAGGTCATTGGAAATTAAGAGGAGGGAGGGGGAGAGGGGAGGGTTAAAGACCTACCTGTCAGTTACAATGAACACTATTCTGGTGGTGAGCACACTGAAAGTCCCAACTTAAGCATCATAAAATGTAACAATAACATTTGTGCTCCCTTCAAATTTTGAAATTAAAAAAATGAAATACTCAATAAGCTTCTCCTGGAGGTCAGTGCTGGCCCCTTGATCAGAGACAGAACGGCAGAAGGAGGCATAGAGGTGTAGGCCGATACACAGGAAGCTTTGCTCCTATCTTAAATGAGGTGAGAACGCTCACAGCAAAATTAGGTCTAAAGCTCAGAGAGATACTCTCTGCTGCAAAGGCTTACACTTGAAATAGAGCCACCTGGGGATTGATTAGCCTGAAATTTTCAGGAACTTCAAAGGAAACGGAAAGTTAACTGAGAAAGCATCAATTCTCCTTAGAGTTAAGAAATTTAGGGAAATAAGAACTATACATCAGAGAGAAGTGATATTTTACATACAGAGTTTTATTCACTTGTTTTCCTTGATCTAAAAGGATATTTAACCTTAAACTGAACTGGAATTTTTAGGATCAGAAGTCTGAAGCTAGAATGAACACTTAACAGCTGCCCCAATGCCCAGACATTACGGATGAGGAGGCTGACGTGGTATCACTAAGCTGGACTAGAATCCAAGTCTCCAGCCTCATCTGCACAGGCTTTTGTCACCATTCCAGCAGCTGAATCACGAAATTACATCCTACAAGAGAGCAAGTTTGTTTAAAACTGATACAGATTTGCCACGAAGAAAGCTAGATGTATAAGAATTTGAAAAACACTTTCTATGCCTATGAATAAATGAAGAATTGAATCACCAAAATAACCAAGATCACAATCTAGTGATAGCTTAAACAATCTGCAAATATGCGATTCATAACACTCTCAGAAAGAAAATATGTTTTTTTCTTTGTGCTGCTACTGATCAAAAAGCACACACAGCTTAAATGCATAAGGCCATGTAATGTCATAGAGCAGCGTTTTCTATTTGCTGAGCACTGTTAGAAGCATTTTACATGTTTTATTGCATTTTATCTTCCTCATCACACAATGAGCTAAGTGTTGTTATTCCCATTTTACAGAGGGGGTAACTAAATGACAGAGAGGTTGAGTCACTTGCTCAAGGTAACACGGTTTGTTAATGGTGGAACCAGGGTAAGCCAAATGGACAGTGTTGACAGTAACTGCTAGTAAAATATGAAGGAGGTAGCAAGTGTTGCTTCCTTGAGTAGACTCTTTTCCACAATGAGCACTATGACCCCATCAGAATCTGTCCAACGTGATGTTTTAAGAGGATTATCTAAAGGATGTGCTGTGTTCATTTGGGTATTCTGGATTTTATTTTTAATCAAAGTCGATCATCAGAAGGCTACACAATGGAAATATCTCTCTGCCACTCATGGAATCGACTTTTCAAATGGTGGCCTTACCTCTTCTTGGAGGGTATTGTAAAGCACAGTCTCACCAAGTTTATTCTTATATTTTATTTAGGAATTGTGTTGAGGCAATGTCTGGTACATTATTTGGTGCCTGGTACATGGAGCTCAGTGTGGAAAAACTTTAGAAGTTTGTGCTGGAAAAGCCTTGCTTCGGCTATGATAATTCTGGTGTCTGCGACTGTTGCTTTTTTCATTTGTATGCTAGGAAACTTAGAAACAAATTTCGAAGTGACCTATTACAATCACATATAACCATTGTGGTGGAGACATCTATTTTCACTTGCTTCTAGTTTTGACATTTACAATTACTTACTTTTCTCTTGGACAGGATTCTCCCTCCTCCTCCTCCTTCTCCTCCTCTTCCTCTTTCTCCCTCTCCTCATCCTTCTCCTTGTCATCCTTCTTCTCCTCCTCTTCCTTCTCTTCCTCATCCTTCTCCTCCTCTTCCTCCTTTCTATTTTGAAGATATGTTCTTGTCGTGAACCACTTTAAATATTATGTAAAATCATAATATATATATATGTGTGTATATGTGTGTGTGTGTGTGTGTGTGTATACACACACACACACACACACACACACACACACACCCAAATAGCACAATTTCATAGTATGGGAATAAAATCAATGTCTAAGAACACTTTGAACCAGAACCTTTTTATTCAACAATGGTAAACCATTGAAACTTTTATTAAATGCCTAATTACACAGTATCGTGTGGAAAGAACCACATAAACATGAAGATTAGTGTTACCAAGACCTTAGAGATAATTCTACAGATAATTATCCCAATACTTGGAGAGGCTAAAATAATGGTTTTCCCAACGTTACTCAGCTAGTTAGTGGCAAAGAAAAGTAAAGAAATAAGAGAACAAATATTATTCATATACTAGGTGTATAAAATTGAGTGCAATATTATGTTTCATGTATCTTCTAATACACCAAGAAACAGGTCTGCTTTTAAAAATATGTAAAGCTTATCAACAGCTAGAAATACCAGAAAGCAAAATATGATTATGGCCTCACCAGAGAGCCACAGGAGCAGCTCACAGTTACGGTGCAACGTGATCACGCCCGTGATGGACGTACGCACAGGACCTGAGGGAAGACAGAGGATGGACACACACCTTAGCCAAGGAACGCTAGAGACAGCTCTGCAAAATGATGCCAATTGAACAGAGCCTTGAAGAAAAAGTGGGAATTACCAGGTGGAGAAGGCTGGGGATGTTTGGGAGAATGAGGAAAAGAAAACTGGAGAAATAGGTTGCATAAAACAGTGCCTTTTCCTGAAGCCTATGAGAATTCTGGACAATTGTCAGCAAGAAATGGTACGTTTTCATGCTTTGCTGTCATGTCTACAGGATGGATTGGCGAAGAGTTGATGGTGGAGGCAGAAAAACTGGTTAGGTGGCTGTCGCGATGATCCGAGTGAGAAGGAAGAAGGATCTAAGCAACACAGTGGCACTGAGGAAAAACGAGGAGATATTTTTAAAAATTAAGTAAACGAGCACTTAAAAAGTCTGTAGAACTTGGTGATGAAATCAGGGTGGTGGAGGTGGATGAAGATCAGTGAAAAATCAAGAACGACTGTCAGGCTAGCAGCTGGGGTGACGAGGTAGATAGAGACACCATTTGACAAGAGATGAGAAAAAGCAAAGCAGTGAATTTGGAAGGCGAGTCCACTGTGGAACATATTTATGAGCTGTTACTAGACCAGCTAGTGGAGTCCACTTGGCTTTGTGTATGTGCCTCTGGCTTGCAATAGCGTGACCTAAGGGGCAAAAAAAGAATTGGACATTTCTCCATGAGATTACTCTCAGTGGTTTTTTAAAAGTCATGTATTGTGACATATAATTTACAGTTATTTACAACTTTGGTGTATAGGTGAAGTTAGTGGCATAAAATGAGGTCGTACAGAGAACACGCACATGGTGAGAGATCTGAGATACTAACTTCTCACATTTAAATGTTGAATGGAGAAAAAAGTGCCTCCCAAAGCAATTGAGAAGTAGTCAGAGAGGCAGGAAAAAAACCTGGAGGGCTTTAGGCCAGGAAAGCCAAGAAAAACATAGTCAAATACTGTGAAGATTCAAAAAAAGAAAAGTCACATAATACAAAACAAAGGTAAATTACATTTTTTTAAAAGAATGGAATAGAAACTGTCCCTTTGATTTTGGCAATTAGGAACTCATCGATAATATTATTAAGATCAATTGTACATATCTCACACCATGTGAAGAGTAAACTGTATACAGTAGTAAATATTCAATTACAGAACCAGTGAGAGGATTTTTCACTGCAGATTGGAAAAAAGAATTTTGGCCATTTTATATGAATTGTAGGTATGAAAAAGCCACCAGCTCTTACGTGATTAGCATATACCTGTAAAATCAAGAGAGCAGTTGTGTGTTTTATGTCAAGCAAAATCGTTTAAGCCTAAACATAGGTTAACTTTTTGAAATGGTAGGAAAAGTTTAGTTTAGTTTTTTTTCCAGTCCCATTATTTTACATAGAATTCATCAATGAAAGAAAGATCCAGCCTGGGGTGGAAAGCATGATCGTTTGGCGGGTTAAACGAGAAATCGTATATTGAGTCATGTAGGTGATTCTGAGTTTGTAGAAGATGCTCAATGAGTAATGGGCGTCAGTATCGTCACAACATACCTGGAATCGAAATGTTCTCTTTTCAGAGGGAAGCTGTAGAATCTAACGGTTCCTGCATGGTGTGCCTATGTGGAATTATTTGGAAATTAATCTCAAGGAATTAATTCTTTAAAAAAATATGTCCATAGTAACACTGGTGTGAATGATAATAAAGTTGAATCATTACCATGATAGTATTCTATTTCTCTGAAATCCTGCTATTGTGGAGACATCGTCCAAATTATCCTCTCGGGCATTTCATCTCATGATAAATAGTACGTTCCCCAACCTCAGTCGTACACCTATAACTACCCTTGGAAGGGCAACGGTAGAATGAAGAAAGAGAAGAGAGAGTTGGGAATCACTGCTATTTCTTATGTCAGCAAGCATATGGGTATTTTTAGCATCCTGTTTTGGTCTATTGCCTTCTAAAGCAACATAAAAAAATATGTAATTATATTCCACGAATAATTGATATAAACATTTAAAGGGTGAATCACAACCATACCTTGTTTTTTCTTCTGTCTCTCTCTGCTTTCAACCCTCTCTCTTTTTACAGTAGCTGCATGTTGGTTCTAGGCTGAGTGCCAGTTGTATCAATTAAACAGTAACTAATTCAAGTACATTTGCAATCTGTGTTTGAAATGCCAGCCCATACAGTAGTTGCCAATTAAGCATGAGGCAGATTAATGGATGCATTGTTCTCCTGGGCTAACTCCACGGCATTGTCATTAAGCATGTAAGCCCCACTGAACCAAAGACTTCCATTTAAAGGGAAAGGGAAACACACATGCTTACAAAGAAAAAAGAGTTGGGTGTTTTATGTCAAGCAGAATTATTTAACAGGAAAGGTGGCAGGTAACCTTTTGAAGGGAGAAGAAATTATGGCTTGGCGTTTTTCTCAATCCCTTTATTTTGTGTAGATTTGATCAATGGAGAAATATAAAGGTGCAAAATGGAGAGGAAAATGATGGGAGCAGATCAGACAGACAAATGGCTCCTGTAAGTTCACAGTTCTTAAAACAGATGTTCTTTTCAGCTGGCTATAGTATATCATTATCACCAGGAACCCTGAAGATCAAACGCAAAGATTCACTAGGGACCGTGGAAAGGCAGCATATTTACTGTGCAAAACACTTGGCTGTGTCCCCACTTGCCTGCCCTGCTCACCGTCACCCATTTAAGGAGACCGATATCTTAGGCAACGATTTGTGCATTTTAAATTTACAGGTTTATGATTTTCAGAACCAAGTGTGATCGTTGCAAAATAAGACAGTTTTCAGCACTCGCTGAACATTAAATGATTGTTGTAGTTTGTTTCAGAACAAATGGAAAGAGATTGAGAATTTAAAAGGAAGCAATTCCTTTTAGTTCTCCAGCATGTGAGTTTCTGTGGAAATTTCTCTTTTTTTTTTTTTTTGCCACTTAATCTGACCTCCAATAAATTAAATGCCTAAAAAGCTATTTACCTCTTTCTTATTAAAGAAAAAAATGCTTTCTATATTTTATGTGCCATTTTCCAGTGGGCATGCTGCGGTTAAATAAATGGATGCCCAATTTCCCACAGTTTCGAACGTATTTAAGAGTGGCACAGTCAATCGTATCAGTTTGATAGGTAATAGCTAACTATGACCTATAGCACACACTGTTTTTTAAATGCATCCACTCACCAAACTCCCATCTATTTCGGTTTTCCACCTCGCCCCTCAGGTGGCTCTACTGCAACCCAGAACTGTAAACACGAGGCTGCTGTACATCTTCACCAGGCTGTCAAACAACCGCTCATGAACACGTTCACCACCCTCCTGCCAACCCCGCCTTTTGCCTTTTCTCTAACGGCTGTGTCTGCTGTTGGTACAGGGCCCACCAAGACTCTGCTCACTCCTCCGAGCGAACTGGGAAGAGTAGATGGAAACAGAATGCTCTGCATCCTCGAGGAAGGCTGCTGCTGTGAGATCCATCTCCTCAGACACATTGCACGCTCTGAATTCAGAAGGGGCGTGCATGTGTGCGTGTGTGCATGTGTGTGTGTGCCTGGCTGTCTGGTGTGTGTGTGTATCTGTCTTTCTACCTCTGTAGTGTGGAGATGGAAAGTGAGCCCTTGTTAACACAGCTGTCTTTAACTAACTTTAATTAGTGCAGAGACTTTCAGTTTAGCTGTCATTTCTGCCTTTAGTGCATTTAAGATGGTTTAGGTTTCCCAAATAACCGGACTATGTGGATTTCCTACTAAGGAAAATCTGGGAAGGGCTCTTGCACCCTACTCCCCTCTCCTCCTCCTTCTCCTGGCTCTTCTTTCTCCAACCTCCTTTAGCCCGTCCTCCCCCTCTCCCATTATGGCCCATTGGTGGAGGAACAGAAATGTTGAAATCAATATGAGAATAAATTGCCACATGGTCTTTATTGTGGAGGCAAGGTTTCTACAGAAAATCCTTGTAATCAGAAAGGAGGGAAGATGAGATTAAACTGATTAAACTGAGAAAGTCAAAAAAGGACAACTTGAAAGATTAGCTCAACAATGCCAGGAAAGCATAACCTTTCGTGCATGCTAAGTAGAGCTGTCCTCTCCACTATCAGCCCCTTCATCGGGTGACCTTCTGTTGCATTAGCACAGAGCTACTTGATCCAAGGCAAATACTGGAAATTGAAAAGCCAGAATGCCAGTGATTACAGCAGGTATCAATATTATTGTAATGATGCTTCGTTATCATGAGGAAACTTAATTACTTAGGGAGAGTGAGAAGGCCCAGAGGTAAAGTGCCATGTCACAGCTGTAGTCAGCATCCAGATCAGGGCTGAGAGCTGAGAACCGCCTCAAATTCAGATACAAAGGGAGTCGGAGTGAGAGAAGGAAGGAAGGCTGGGTTTCAAGAAGACCGTCATGGGTGCCACCCACGTGCACAGTAAACGGCCACTAACATGCAAGAATGGGTTATTAGCTTCTGAAATGCCTTCTGCATCATCTGGCACATAGTAGGTGTGCTCCACAAATATTGAGTAAGTAAAAGATTCAAAGAATAAATACACAAAATCAACCCACTAATATTATTCTGATGGCATGCTGAAAATGATTAATTCCATTGAAAATAAGGATGCAAATATATTAAATTTGGGGTATTAATCTTAACCAACTCAACTGGCTTTTCCATGCACGGCTAATCTTAGAACTCAACCTCCTCAACTGCCTTTCAAACTAAATCTCTCTCTCTTCCTCTCTTCCCTTTTTCTCTGTCTTTTTCCATAGAGGTTTACCAGTTCTTAGCCTGGTTGTTGTGACATTATGATTCCGAAACGCAGAATTCAAGCTGGCCACATGTTTTCTTTTAACTCTGACCCCTAAATAGAAATGCCTGCATTTCTGAACACTCTAAGGCTGTGGTTGTGTGAGCCGAGCCAGAATTAGCCCTACTTACGAACCTACAAATAGACCTGACCCGGCCCGACCTGCTTCCGTCAGAGCGCTGTGCAAAACGCATATTTCCAAATTTACTGATTCATTTTATTTATTTATTTTTTGAGCAAGCACAAAAGCCAAAGTAAACTTCAAACTGCATTTGAATGAACTCTTGCATTCAATCCGTCATGCCATTGGCAAACTTTTTCCTGTTGAACTCACCACGAAGCCAGTGATTTCTTTGGCCTATTCAATGATGGGAAAAAAATAGAAAGAATTTGAAAAATCTGAAAAAAGAAAATGTATTTGGAGAAGGGAATGTGAAAAAGTAAAGGTCAGAATGGAGCATTTTGATGGCTCTGTAAACACTTGCAGAGTAATTTAGAAGTCAGAAGTACTGCAGGGGGTGGGGACAATGTTCATTCCTGCCACTTACTCATGTTTATGCTTGGGAGCTGCTATGGCTTTGGGGCAAGGAGGTAAACAGTGAAAGCATGATGGGATTATCTGTAATAGTCTCTTACAGAAAAGCAGGTAAATAGTTTTAATGAAAACCTTCTTTGGATAGGAGGTGGGAAGTATAGAGTGTGGGTACTTTTCATGCTTTCTATCTGCCATAATACTCTCAGAACCCACAGTCCAAATCCTACTGCAGGGTTTCTTATGGTTCACTATCCATGCCGGGAGGCTCTGGCATCTCCATGCCTTGGAGCTGAGGCTGGCTTCACTCTGGACCTCAGGGAGACAAGGAAGATCTTCCTTCGGGCCAAGGTTTGCCTCCTTGAATCTTCACTTCTTGTTTCAGGATTAACCTATTCCAGCGTTGACTGAATATGGGTACATTTCTTCCCCTCAAAGGAAAATGCTATCCTCTAAAGACCCCAGCTAGATCCAAGGATTTAATTCCATTTGTTGAAATACAGGCTTCCAAGTCCCAGGCACTAATATTCCAGTGTTGCTTCTGATGGTCTGCGTTTCTCCAGTCTGGTCGCGCCGTAGAGTCACTTGAGAAGATTTTGATGAGTACCACCCCCACCCCCACAGATTCTGATTTAGTTGCTGTGGAACAAGGTCTACATTTTTTTTCCTTGATTATAATAAATCTTAGGGTGATATGATAAAATGGTCCATGCTTTCTGATCCCTCCACATTGTTAACCAACTTTTTTGGTCTCCATTTTTGATAGTGTCAGGACCAGGGAAACAATGTTTCTCCGTGCCTTTGCTACCTCTAAGTCTACAGTCTACCGTTGATCCTGGCTGCACAGCACAACCCCCGGTGAGGTTTTAAAATATGTGTGTGCCTAGGCCCACCCCAAGATAATTAATAGGCTTTGAGTGGAATCAGTCTTTTGCTTTTCGTTTTTCTTTAAGTGAAATCCTCAAGGGCCATAAACCCAAACTGTTAAGTGAATTTGAAAGCCACAGCTACCCTGAGAGCTTTGCCAATTTACGGGAGGTTTTAACAGCAGAAGAAAGCATAGGAGGTGATGCTTGGGGTTACACAAGATAGGAGACGGAACTGAGAGTTCCACATTATGCCAGAACTCCTTTTTTAAAAAATTGTTATTTTTTTCAATTGACAAATCACAATTCCCTGTATTTATGGGATGTAATGTGATGTTTTGAGATAGATATATAAAGTGGAATGAGTAAATCAAGCTAATTAACACATCCATTATCTCACTTACTTATCTGAATAAACTGGAATTCTTGCAAGGCCACACTGTCTATGAAATAGAGAAAAATCTACCAACTGGTAAAGGAGGTTTGGCTGTGTGAACTGCTTCAACATTAATCCGATCTCTGCTTAATGTGTGTATCTATACAGCATCGGCTGTGGTCAAACATAACAATGGCTTTTATTATTTTTTTTCACACTATCCTTGATGGTTTCAATATCAACATTGTACTCACAACACTGCATGAGTTGGAAAGTATACTTCTCCTTTTGACTTGAGGGATTTACACATGATTGGAATTATTTTTTTCTTTCTTGTATGCCTGACAGATTAGCATTTAAAACCATTGGGTCTTAAGTTATTTCTAATAACTAAAATGTACCTCCCAAAAGAGAAGTTTTATTTATGACTAAAATGTACCTCTCTTCTGGGAAGTACACTTCAGTCCAATTCATTCTATTTAATACTATAGGACTGTTAAGGTTTTCTATTTCTTTCTTGAGACAGTTTTGATGAGTATTCTTTTTTAGCAATCAGGAAGTCAGTTGCTGAATCAAAATCTGCACTGACTTTTTTTGGTTTCAGAATCATGCCACTTTGACCATGATGTGCGCCAGCAAAATGCATTTTGAAGTCCTGAAGCCGGAGTCCAGATTCTGGAAACTCTGTTATAATTTGTAGGAAACCCAAATGCCTTCACAAATATG
>NW_012148063.1:4714118-4715335 GCF_000956105.1 Propithecus coquereli | reverse complement strand
GTTTTATGGTTGCCTTTTTTATAAGTGAGAGGAGTATACTCTAAACAAATATGTATAATATAGTAAATACATAAACCAGTCACATAGTTGTTTTATCATCAAGTATTATGTGCTATACATGATCGTATGTGCTATACTTTTATCCGATTGGCTACACTACAAACACATGAGTAATCCATAACATTCTGACGATATGACAGCTAAGATGTCACTAGGAATAGGAATTTTTCAGCTCCATTATAATCTTGTGGGACCACCATGGTATATGCAGTTCATCACTGACTGAAACGTCATTATGCAACGCAGGACTGTACATAGAAACTTGATTTGTGGCAGAGATAACCTTGGAGATTAGTGGGAAAAAGATGATCAACACAAGAAGCGGAACTAGGATAATTGGTTATTAATGTGAGGGAAAAACATTAACTAAAATTGGTATCACATCTTACTCCTAAATAAATTTCAATGCCAAGTTGCTTAGAGACCTGAGTGTGAACAGCAAATTCTGAAAATTTTCAAAGGAAATATAGGACAATATCTTTTTTACTCTAGAGTGTGAGGGCATTTCTTAATAGGATACAAAAAGTACGAACCAGAAAGAAAGAAATTGATAAGTTTGACAGCATCATAACTAAAAACTTCTTTATATCCAAAGATCCATAAATAAAGGGAAATTATAAGCTACAAGCTAGGATAAGATATTTTCAGGCAAGTGTGGCTGAAAAATTTTTACTATTGAGCATATTTGAACAAATTCTTCAAAGCAATAAGAAAAGGATCAACAAAATAACCCAGAAGAAAATAAGCCAAACAAATAAATAGGTATTTTATATAAGGAATGGGCAACACATACTCCAAAAAAACGTTTAAGCTCATTCTTGTTAGGGAAAGTCCTGTGAAAACCGCAGGATGCAATTTCATACTCATCAAGGTAACAATGATTCACATGTCTGATATTACTAGGTGCTGGCAAAGATGTGGAGAAACAGAACATTTCTAACACCGATATGTGAGTATAAAAGATTATAGTTACTTTGGAAAACAAATTGGAGATGTCTAGCTGAACATAGTCATATTTCATCAAGTAATGACACTCCTAGGTATATAGCCTAGAGAAAATCCATGTGCACACAAGCAGGCATGTACAAAATGCTCCTAGGATTATTTGTAATTGTAAAAATTTGAGAACAACTTAAATACTTATCAACTGAAAAATA
>NW_012148063.1:4712728-4714068 GCF_000956105.1 Propithecus coquereli | reverse complement strand
CAGTTGCTGAATCAAAATCTGCACTGACTTTTTTTGGTTTCAGAATCATGCCACTTTGACCATGATGTGCGCCAGCAAAATGCATTTTGAAGTCCTGAAGCCGGAGTCCAGATTCTGGAAACTCTGTTATAATTTGTAGGAAACCCAAATGCCTTCACAAATATGTTTACCAGCAGAAATGGCAGTAACACTAGACATGTGGCCCTCGTGGTGTGCTGATTCACATTTTAAGTTTCACGTGTTCACATCACATCCGGGATCCTAGCTGCAGGGAGAAAATACAGTTTCTATCTCTCTAGCTTTGAACTTAATTAACAAGAGTTCAGCAAGATTACTAGACATATGATCAACATACAAAGGTCAATCGTGACTCCAACAACAGCAAAGAGAATTAGAAAATGTAATTTACAAAAGTGCATAGCATGTACAATGGCATAAAAAATACAAGGTAACTGGGAATTATCCTATAAAATGTATGCATAAACTTTTTGGAAGAAAGCATAAAGTTTTACTGAGAGATAAAAATGCCTAAATAAATGGAGCAATGTGCCATGTTCATTAATAGCCCATGTTAATATTCTAAATATATCAATTTATCCCATATTTAGCTATAAAGCTGATAGAATTCCCTGCAATGTCTCAGGACTATTTTTCAGGAAATTTGAAAAAGTTATTTCAAAATTTATATGAACAATCAAAAGCTTGAGAATACCCCAAAAATGCTGAAGAAGAACCAGGTAGAGGGACTTTCTCTACCAGACAATGTGTTATTGCCACAAGGAGAGAGAAAGATATTAATGTAACAGAGAACATAGATATAAATACGTATAAAGTCATGCATCACTTAATGATGGGGATATGTTCTGAGAAATATATCCTTAAGGCAATTTTGTCAATGTGCAAACATCATAGAGGGTACTTACATAAACCTAGCTGTTACACCCTACTACACGCCTAGGCTATACCATATACCTATTGCTCCTAGGCTACTAACCTGTACAGCATGTTACTGAATACTCTAGGCAATTGTAACACAATGGTAAGTATTTGTGTATCTAAACATAGAAAAGGTACAGTAAAAATACAGTATAAAAGAAAATCTGGTACACCTAGCTGGGCGCTGTGGGGCACGCATGTAGCTTCAGCTACTCAGGAGGCTAAGGTGGGAGGATCGCTGGAGTCCAGGAGTTTGAGGCCTGCCTGGGCAACAAAGGAAGACCCTGTATCTTTAAAAAAAAAAAAAAAAGTGGTACAACTGTGTAGGGAACTTCACATAAATGGAGTGAGTCAGGCAGCGAGTAGTAAGTGAATGTGAAGGCCTAGGACAAACTGTGCACTAC
>NW_012148063.1:4711648-4712678 GCF_000956105.1 Propithecus coquereli | reverse complement strand
AATTCAAACTCCTGTTATTCAGGGTAAACTGTATATTAATTTATTAAATTCACCATTTTAATAACGCTAATTTTTACACATAGAAACATTCAGTGAATAAAACAGTGGCTCTCAGGGGTTCAGAAGTCTTTGGAAACAAAGCTTTTGTATCTTTTTGTATTTTCAGCTGTACCGTCAACACGAAATATACACAGTATTTGTTCAGGACCTTGTTTCGGAGTACTCATTTATTGCCTTCGATATTTCACACTCAGTAGTTTGTTTTGGTATGTCTTTGCAGAACTAATAAAGTCCTATAAAGCATTTCTCTTGAGGGCTTCTAATTAGTGCTATTAACTGAACACTCTTAATAACATCTGCGGATTCATCCATCTGCAATAAAGCCATTTTGCTTTTATAATTTTCTAGATCAGTGTTGTCCCAAGTTATATAGCATGTTGACAATGAGCCTGCTAACAGTAATTCAGTAGTGATACCTTCTCCATTTCCTACGCTTCACTGGTCCAAAACATAGTGTTGATAATTTCCATACAGGCTGATAAATCAAGTCACTAAAATTGTATGAGGCATTTTGTGATCTTTAGCTATTAATTGAACAATCTTGCAACTAGTTCCTCATTAAAGAGCCTTTTTCTGATTTGGGGGCATGAAGACACTTGAAATAGTCTAATCCTTTAGTGTGCGTATAAGAGGAACGTTTCCTAGCACGATGCTGTTGTCACTTCTTGTCATCATTGCTTCATTTCGTATTTTTCTATGTAAATAAGATATTTTGGCTGAGGAAGAAAAGAATTAATGGAACACAGGACTCCAAATTAGAACATATAACTTACTTTTTTTTTCCATAACTGGGTTTCTCTTGTGAAGATAACACTTTACAACTTTAATAAGAAAGTTACTGATCATGATAGAAAGAAAATAGATCTCTTTAAACATAAATGATTTAAAGGTAACTCAGGCTTTTACAAATCCAAGAAATTAAAATTTCAGAATATTTTTTCACTCTAAGTACCATTTTCAAGTTAATTGA
>NW_012148063.1:4709566-4710658 GCF_000956105.1 Propithecus coquereli | reverse complement strand
CTCCAAGTAGACTCCTCATTTTGGTTAGGCCCTAGAATTTATCTCCTCTCTCCTAAGCCCAAAAGGACTATGTAAACCTAGCAATATTTGGTCTCCTTCAACAAATGCCCTAAAACAAAGGCTGGATTTGGTTTCCACTTACCTTCCTGGGTTCTTGCTGTCATTTGGTGTATTAGCCAGGGTTCTCCAGAAAAACAGAACCAATAGGATATGTATAGAAAGAGAGAGTGAGATTTATTTTAAGGAATTGGTTCACATGATTGTGGGGGATTATCAAGTCCAAAACCTTAGGGTAAAATGGCAGACTGGAGATCCAAAGAGTTGCAGTTTGCATTACAAGGTGGTCCACTGGCAGAACTGTATCTTCTTCTAGGGAAGGTCAAGCTTTTTCTATTAATGCCTTTAACTGACTTGATGAGGCCCACTCACATTATAGGGGGTAATCTGCTTTGTTCAAATACCTTCAAAGAAACATTTAGAATAATACTTCACTAAATATTTGGGTACCATATTCTAGCCAAGTTAACACATGAAATTAACCATCACATTTGGTTTTTAGATTTGTTTGTTTGAATATCAATCATTTGCTTTCCAGCTCCTCATTACATTAAGAAATTACTTTATTCTGTTGAGGTATAATTTACATACAAGAAAAGTGCACAGAATTAAAAGGATCTGTTTGGTTAGCTTTTACAGATGTATACACCCATGTAACCTTCATAGAAAACAAGATGTATAGGATTTCCAAATGTATAACATGTCCAAACATAGTGAAAGCTGCCATTTTTCCTTTTCCAGTCTCATCCCACCCACCAGAGGCAAACATTTCTGATTACTATCACCATAGATTAATACTGACTGTTGCTGGATTGGAAGTAAATAAAATCAGCTTTTTGTGCCTTTTGATTTGGAGATTGAGTCATATTTAGAATATTATCAGTAGTTCATGGCTTTTATTGTTTAGGAGGATTCTATTGTATGGATAAATCATAAATTGTTTATCCATTTTTTATTGATGGATATTTAGATTGTTTACAGATTTTGGCTATTATGGAATAATCTGCTATAAATATTCTTATACAAGCATTTCTT
>NW_012148063.1:4706548-4707813 GCF_000956105.1 Propithecus coquereli | reverse complement strand
GGTTTGTGTAAGTGCACTCTATGATGTTTGCATGATGGCAAAATCGCATGATGACACATTTCTCAGAATGTATCCCTGTTGTTAAGCAATGCATGACTGTACAATATAATTCATTCATTTCTCATCTGTGTGTAGTCTGCTATTAAACCTTTCCATTGGATTTTAATGATTAATCTATTTTTATTCAAATAATTCCTCTTTTCAATGTCCCTGCCGGCTTAAGAGCACCTATACTGTAACTACTATTATCACTATTAATGCTCATCTAGGAACTTCCCCCACCAACATCATCACAACTCTATAAAGAATGGAGCACACATTCCCACTGAAACTCACAATCTCATATTTCACAACCCCAAAGAGCCTGCCTCTCAGTCTCTCTGGCCTTTGTGTGGTTCCTGATGGAGTTGCCTAGAGAAAGCTGTCTCTGTAAACATCCAGACTTGAACAGAGCATGGCATAGCCAAGGAACATCTAAGTTAGAGACAAAGCTGCAGGACTTCCAGAGTCCTCTGGGAAAGTCTTTGAACTTTAACAAATGCTTGAGCAGACACAAAGAGGAACTGCTTGTTTCAGTCTGATAGACAGAAAAATCCTGAATTGGGCTGGGAGATCCATGTATTTATAACTCTTGTGAGAAGTGAGGGTGGCAAAAATATAGCTTGGCAATCTCACGGGATCCTCAAACCAAACCTGCATATGGCCTGGTATGTGAAAGCATCTGAACCTGGGCGCTCAGAAGGTTCTGTGAGGTAAATCAATTCTTTCCTCCATCAATAGCATACATTATTTCTATGACCATCTTGGCATTTTTAGAGAGTTTTGGGATACGTAGTCTATCATATTTGTCAAATACAAAACTCCTAAATATTTTTTTCAGGCATGATTCAACACCAATCCGTGTGTCTTCCAAGTCACAGTGGACAAAATTCCAACCTGCAAAGTAGTCTCCTTGAAACCCCTCTCGTTCAGCTTCAAGTGAGAGGAAAGCAAATCCTACTTCTTCCTCATGAACGTAGGGAGAAAAATTACCACAGAAATCCAACAACTTCTTTCCAAGAAGTTCTCTTTGCTCTCTCACTTTCACATCAATTCTTTAATAACCTTGAGCCTGATGGCTGCATAACCAGTTAGAAATTCTGCTTATGTGCAGATGAGCATACTTGCCTTTTACATTATGTTGTTTGGGTTTTTGTTGGTTTGTTGTTTGTATCTTTTAAGATATCAGCCCAAACTGAGGCAGAAACAGTCCAATTTTTAAAAAT
>NW_012148063.1:4694745-4703223 GCF_000956105.1 Propithecus coquereli | reverse complement strand
GCATTGTCTTGACATTCAGGTCAGTTTATAAATCATCTAATTTCTGACCAACCCCAAATTCTGTATATTTCCCATACGTGTAGTAGAAACAAGATATAATGGAATCAGCTATGTCTCTTAAGCATTCTGACAGTATTTTAAAACAGCAAACACGTTTAAAATAGACTCATTACCTGGACATCAGCCCCACAAGGCAAACTCCCTCCCACTGTCATCTCTGAAGGGGCATAGAAGACTCACCCAGTCTTAACTAGCATTAGTCAAGCATTTCATGGCATCAAAAAATTCAGTTATTTAATAAAAAAGTGTGTTTGAAATTGCTCAATTCCAGTGAAAATATATTGTTGATAACTACAGGCATTTGAATAAAGACTATCTAATGCCCGCCGAGTAGATGCACACTTTTTGGCATGTATTGCCCTTTAAGGATGACCTTGTGAGAAAACTACAGCAGGTTCATGGAGCCGGGGGAGGCAAGTTACTGCACTTGCATAGGAAGTGGATCGAGATGGGCAGCAAATGGAGCCAGAGAACTTGAGTTCCCTGCAGCAGTTTTGACCAGGAAGGAAGGAAATGAGAGATGGAGCAAATTCTCATAGGACAGACTGTGAAGGACTGAGACCTCTTGGATGGAGTCTTGATAAGAGGGAAACCCTGAAGCAGAGAGAGAGGTCCTCGGGGGGCTGTGCCATCAGTGCAAACATGCTAATTCACCCCTCTTGCTGTCTCCTTTTAACGGGTGATTTTACAATATGTGGTTAAAGATATTATCACAGTTGGTAATCTACAGACCAGGAGAGATTATCAGTAATTGATCTGCTCTGAAATGTCCTATTTCAAGAAAGTACCTCTCTTCACAAAAGTAGATTTGAAATTTGAAAGGAAAGTCCTGGATGCATCAGTTTGATAAATTCTTCGCTTTATTTTTTGCTTTCTGTTTTTGAAGAGTTACAGAGTAAAATAAATCCAAATAAAACTGGTGAATGGTTCAATGACCAAAATACTTCTTTTTCCTGATGTTTTTAAGTCATTTTAATTTTATGCACAAAACCTAATTCTGAAAATCAATGATCCCCCTCCTTGGCCGCCAAATTGATCAGAAATTTCTAGTGTGTGTCAGGTTTTCATTTGATCTTAAGGTAATTATTTTTTAACATTTCTAGCACGGATTAAGTGCTACAAGTGTGTACTTGCTCTGTGCACATTAAATAATATTTGGTTAAATGCCAATAGACTCCAGCAGTGTATTTTCTATGGATTTAAGGAATTTGAACACACTTTACTGTTAAATAATAATGACTTTTTTGCCATAAAGTGCTTGACTAATATTCGTGAAGACTGGATGAGTCATCTGTCATCTTCTGAGAACCATCATTATCCCCACGTTTTTCAATGACAAAACCAAGGTAGAGAATTTAGGGGATTTGCTGAAAGTAGCATTGTTAGTCAGGTAGTAATAGAATCTCAACATTTTCTAGTCCCCTGCTTTAGAGTCATTTTTATAATTTTGTATATTGCTCTGTTCCCCACCCCTAACTTAAGGAGAAAGAAATAATGTTTTTAAAGGAACACACCCATTTATATTCCTAAATTTTTCAGACTATTTGAATGTATGGGTTACTTAGTTAGTGAGGGTTGTCTTTGAAATTAACCTAATTACTGTGGGGAAAAAAACTAATAGTTATGATTCAACTCAGATATAGACGGTGGACATTGGACTTTGAAGCCACACGCCTTTGCATCTACTTCTAGATTTCTCCCTTTAGGGTAATTTGTGCAAAAAGGCAGGGAAAGTCATCATTATCATTACATTGTTTATGCCCTAATTCCTTTTGAGAAAACTTCCCGTGTCCCCGCCTAGCTCTCTATGGGTCATTTGAGGCATTTCTAAATTGGAGGAGTTGCTCACATTTTTCTATAGCAGGTAATTCAGCGGAAAGGTGGGCTAAACCCATCCAACCAACATGGCTCACTTTCTTTCTGTCTGAGCCAAGTCCCAGGTGGGCATCTGCACCTCTCTAAGCAGAAAGAGCTTCTTTCGTGGGTTGAAGGCATGTGATGTGAGGCAGCTCCGGAAAAGCTCAGGAAGACTAAGCTCACAGCTAGGGATTCAGCTGATCATAAAAGAGATCAAGAACAAAGAGACCAAAACAGAAAAATTTAGAAAAGGAAATGATTTAAATTGAAACTCAAAAAAATTAAACCTTATTACTGTAGAGAATAAGATAGGAATTTACAATATTTCCTAGGCCTTTTATCATTATCACAAATATGTAGTTTTTAATCTACTTTTGTAAGCTAGTACATAAAATTGGCTAAAAATAAAATATTTTTATAACATTATGAGATACTTATTTTTAGAAGGATGCAAAAAATAGAGGAGAAAAGTAATCGATACACTATGGTGAATGTTTTAAACATTTATACATTTGACACACTTCTAAATGTAGCTCTGAGTTAGACATTGTGTGTGATTCATGGAATTGTAGCACATGATTTCTGCTCTGAAATGGTTGGATAAAATAGAATATATATGTGTAAGTAAAATAATTATACAAGAATTAAAGTCTTTGAATTGCTAGAGTTTAATCTAAAAGCCTTTTGAGAAATTTGGTATTTGAACATTCATTACAGAAATGTTATTAAAAGCATTGTCTTGACATTCAGGTCAGTTTATAAATCATCTAATTTCTGACCAACCCCAAATTCTGTATATTTCCCATACGTGTAGTAGAAACAAGATGTAATGGAATCAGCTATGTCTCTTAAGCATTCTGACAGTATTTTAAAAAAGCAAACACGTTTAAAATAGACTCATTACCTGGACATCAGCCCCACAAGGCAAACTTCCTCCCACTGCCATCCCTGAAGAGGAATAGAAGACTCACCCAGTCTTAACTAGCATTAGTCAAGCATTTCATGGCATCAAAAAATTCAGTTATTTAATAAAAAAGTGTGTTTGAAATTGCTCAATTCCAGTGAAAATATATTGGTGATAACTACAGGCATTTGAATAAAGACTATCTAATGCCCGCCGAGTAGATGCACACTTTTTGGCATGTATTGCCCTTTAAGGATGACCTTGTGAGAAAACTACAGCAGGTTCATGGAGCCGGGGGAGGCAAGTTACTGCACTTGCATAGGAAGTGGATCGAGATGGGCAGCAAATGGAGCCAGAGAACTTGAGTTCCCTGCAGCAGTTTTGACCAGGAAGGAAGGAAATGAGAGATGGAGCAAATTCTCATAGGACAGACTGTGAAGGACTGAGACCTCTTGGATGGAGTCTTGATAAGAGGGAAACCCTGAAGCAGAGAGAGAGGTCCTCGGGGGGCTGTGCCATCAGTGCAAACATGCTAATTCACCCCTCTTGCTGTCTCCTTTTAACGGGTGATTTTACAGGCTGCAGCATAATCCACCCCGTGGCTCTTTTTAGCACATTCTCACACTTTCAGCCTTGTGGAAATATATTGCTGTTATCTACGGGCATTTGATTAAATACAGGTACTATTTACCCATTGGCTGCAACGGGAAGACTCCAGGATGGGAGGTCAACTCATGTAGTTTCTAGTGGCCCACTGGATATAGAATGCGGAGAAACGCTGTGGAGCAGAGTGAGGCAGTCCTCAGGAATAAAAAGCATGCTCCTAGGACACACACCAAGGTGCAAACTTTCTTTGGAGCAAGGAGCCGGACTGTGCATATAGCAATAGCGCTTTACTATAGGGCTCAAGGCTTCCCTTGAGAAGGTTTCTACCAGTGTGGGTTTATCACTTGGTTCGCATATCTCTGCTACAGTCTTTATAATCTTAGTAGTGCTCTCATAGTCCTTTCATTCACTTTTTTGGTTCTTATTTTTAGAGAAATCCTATTTTCAAAGTAGTCCGTTGTTTTAGATTATATCTTGAGGAAACTTGGTAAATGAGCGTCTACTCTACAATATTTATAAGCATAGTCTTGCTCTTTAATCCACAAGGAACTGCTATTGGATATATTTCTGCAACAAGTCAAATATACCAGATGTGCTACATCTGACACCATGTGACATTCTATCAAATGGGCAGGTCAAGTCTGTTATAATGTTTCAAATAAATTGGCTTAATTTCTTGCTTTGATTAATAGTTTCTCCGTTACTGAGCCATGGATCTTGTGAAACTTAGAAGGAACTCAAATTTGGATCAGGTCAACAAAGAAGCAACATGATAAGCAAACTTTCTTTTCTGTTGCTGCTCCAGGTCATAAAAAGAACTATGTCACGTATAGTTATCTCCTGTGGGAAAAAAGGAACATAGCTGGGGACATTCTCCCTGGCTCACTCTCACTCTCTTTTCCCCTAAAGCTTTCGTGGTTTCTTCTCTCCGACTCCAGTTTCTAAAGGTGATTATACCTCTGTATTAGTCCACTCAAGCTGCTGTCTAACAAAATGCCATAAACTGGATGGCTTAAACAAGAGAAATTTATTTCTCATAGTTCTGGATGCTGCAAGTTCAAGTTCAATTTTCTGGCAAAGTAGGTCTCATTCTGAGACCGTCTCTCTGGGTGCCCACTTGACCTCTTCTTTGTGAGTCTGTGGGAAGACAGAAAAAGCAAATTATTGGGTGTCTATTCTTATAAGGGCGCTCATCCCCTTGGACCAGGGCCCCACCCTCATGACCTCATCTAACCTTAATTATCTCCCAAAGGTCTCATCTCTAAATACTATTGCGTTGGTGGTTAGGGTTTCAATATTTAAATGTGGAGAGGACACAAACATTCAGTCCACAACAGCCTCCTAAGAGAACAGTGAGCCATTTGTGTGTCACTGGTTCAAGGTAATTATTTCCTATGCATTTGCGCCATTTAGTTCAGTACATAAAAATGAAGCATCTGATACTATTTGTTTAGTTTTAGTAACCAATGTTAAATGGAGAACATCTAGTGCCTTTTAATGTATAGGAGGATTGGAAATAATATGCAGATGACATAAAGAAAGCCAGAGGGGGAAGAAAAGAAGAGTTAAAAGTGTATAAATGTTCTAAAATCAGAGAGTAAGTAGTACTGATTTTGTATCACTCTCCTGTGCAGGAGGAAGCTGCTACCGGGTATTCTTGTTTCTGCCATATTGCAAAATACTTCAGAGTATTAAAAAAGTCTCACAATGTGTTACCAGTATTCTTAGAGTAGACAATCAAATGTCCCATGTAGGAAACTTCCAATTTTACTATTACTGTGACTTGTTACATATAATCTGGGTGACTGTAGGAATATTTGAAAATATAAAGACAACCTCAAGCCAACCAGCAAAGGTATCCACCCACTATTACCATTTTACCATTTAAGGTATAGCCTCTCTTTCTCTCCCCACATTTTTCGTCCCTCCCCCCCTTATATAGGTATATAAACATGTACATATACATGCATATTTGCACATATATGTATTTAAGATAAATATAATAATACTCAACATATAGTATTATAACCTCTTATTCTCACTAATTAATGTATCATAAATAATCTTCCAAGTCAAGACACAAACATTGCATCATTACTTTATAGAACTTCTTATAGGGCAATTAGATTGTTTTGACTTATCCCTAATTTAAACAAAGTTTTGATGAATGAACACACTTCTTCATGTATATTTGCACACTTGAAATATCCTCAGAATAAATACCTAAATCTCAACTTGCTGGGATAGAAGAAATAAACAAAATCTCTGCAACAAATATTACAGAATTTAAGGTTTATATTTCTCTAGTAATGAATGCAAATTTGTATTTTCCCAGATGCGTAACAATACATATTATGTAGAATGCATTTTTTGTTTGCCATCCAAAAGAAAAAAGTTGTTTAAATTATATGATTTTGATTACCAGTGAGGCTTAATAATTTTATATGCTAATTGACTATTTGTATTTCTTATTTTCTGCAATTATGTTTTCATGATTTTTATTGCCATTTTTCTGTTGGAATATTTGATTTTGTAGGTTTGTGGGAGATACATGTATATTATTGCTTCTCCTTTGTCATTTTAAATATTTTTTGTGCTAAAAATTTTCAAATACATACAAAAGTGGAAGGAATAATCAGTTAGAAATGATATGTTTTACAATGTTTTCTACACATTTTATTTATGTATTTCTTTCTAAATTTATTTAATCAATTTATTTTCTGTGTGATGAGAGCCCGGTTTCCTATTTGGTGAATTTTATTTTCCTTATGTTATTTTTGGAGTTGTTGATGTACCACAGCTCTTTGGAGAATGCTAAAACGTAACATTCAATTTTTAAAAGGAAATCTGTTCATCATTTTATGTGAGCACTAAGTCAAGGAGAAGATGCTGACTCACCTGAATTGTCTCCTCTCACTACGGTATTTGTCAAAGCTACAGATGGTTCTTTTTTTCCTTTTGGAAAATGTTTATTTTTTCAATACTAAATTGACCTCTATTTCAAAAATACCAGCATCCAATCACTATCTTTGAGTCTGATATATAAGAAGTACTTAAAATTATACAACTCTATTTAGGGCTTTCTAAATATGCTGAGAAAAGAGATCTTTGTTATCTAAAGACATAAAAACGGTATCTAAGCAAAGTGAGACTTACCCCAGATAGCTCAGCAGACAATTAAAGAAAATGATTGCCAGAAAGAAATGCCTTAAATTGCATGTTTAAAAGACCTGGAAATCCTAATGTATACTTCCTGCCTCTCTCCCATAATATTGCTTAAAAAGTTCAGAGTTTTATAAGTTGAAAAATACACTCACAGACGTGTTTGCTGAAATGTTTGAGTGTATAGCTCTTAGGACTCTGGCATTGAGTTTCTTCCTGTATGTTATTAATTTCCTTTTTAAAAATATATGGATTACTAGATTTTTTTAAATCTGGTCTCATCATTTTAAATATTTATTTTTTTATTTCAGCATATTACACGAGTACAAATGTTCAGGTTACATATATTGCCTTTGCTCCACCTGAGTCAGAGCTTCAAGGGTGTCCATCACCCAGACGGTGCACATCGCACCCATTAGGTGTGAATATACCCATCTCCTCCTCCCCCCTCACCTGCCCGACACCCAGTGAATGTTACCACTATATGTGCACGTAAGTGTTGATCAGTTAATACCAATTTGATGGTGAGTACATGTGGTGCTTGTTTTTCCATTCTTGGGATACTTCACTTAGTAGAATGGGCTCCAGCTCTATCCAGGATAATACAAGAGGTGCTAGATCATCGTTGTTTTTTGTGGCTGAGTAGAACTTCATGGTACACATATACCATATTTTATTAATCCACTCATGTATTGATGGGCACTTAGGCTGTTTCCACATCTTTGCAATTGTGAATTGTGCTGCTATAAACATTCTAGTGCAGATGTCTTTTTTATAGAATATCTTTTTTCCTTTGGGTAGCTGCCCAGTAATGGAATTGCTGGCTCAAATGGTAGTTCTACCTGTAGCTCTTTGATGTATCTCCATACTACTTTCCATAGAGGTTATACTAGTTTGCAGTCCCATGAAGCAATATGGTGCCTGTCACTCGGCTTGGGTCTGCAGGGCAGGAGGTGCCCTGAGGGAGCTGGGATCCTGGTGCCCTATCCGCAAGGGGCTCACCACTCACTGGTGGCAGCCGTCTCTGGGCTGGTGTTGGCAGTTCTCTCCAGCAGCTCAGGAGCCCACCAGCAGTCCAAGATTCAAGGGAGGGGAAATTTAACTGCTCCACCTATCCTTGTCTCTGATCTCCAAGCCTCTCGGTGTTTAGACCTTGCCAATGCCTTTCTCCTTCCTGTTCAGCTCTGTAACTTCTTCCCGTGGAGTCTCCTGTAGTTTCAGGCACCCTTCTTTCTCACCCTCATCCAATCTATGTTTGTCTGTCTGTTTGTTTTTTTCACTTTCATCTGAAATCTATCTTTCTTGCAGAGACACTCTGGCTGGTGGTTTTTCTCCTCTGCCATTTTGCCTGCTTCTTTCGGATTACTAGATTTTTAAAAGTGCATGTTTTTTCCTCAAAATGGCATTTCTAATTTATATTGATGCTAATGGAAACTTTATTATAAAACCATATTAAAGGTTTGATTGATATATAGATTAGATTTTGTAAGTTGATTCTTATTCTTTACAGTCTTTTTGCAGTAAAGAATCAAGAACATTATGTTAGGAGTAAAAAAAACTCCACAATTTTCAAGGAAATAAACATGTTATCCCAAAACAATAACAAATAAATTATCTGCAGAATTTTTTATGCCTCACCTTCTCCCCTAAAATAAAAAAGAAGAGTATATAAGCTACCTTTAATGACTCCAACTTTATCCTTTATATAGCTTTTACACATAGCTAAAAGGTGGATGGATAGCTGACAGGAGTGGGTTCAACAGCAATACATAAAAACTCAGAATTACAACCTGAAATGCGAAAGCAGTGGACAGACCTCAAATGCATTCACTATTCTACATAACAGCTCTTTCTAACTTCACTTAGCAGAGTATTACATGTTTAAACTT
>NW_012148063.1:4688825-4693142 GCF_000956105.1 Propithecus coquereli | reverse complement strand
AAGAAAAAATTTAGCATTATTAACTACACAGTAGGACAAGGGAGACTTTTTTTGTACAACTGGAAATGAATACAAATACTTTGGGATTATCATACTTATTATTAAAATAAAAAGGTTGCTCAGATGTTATTTGGAAAAAAGTGTTATCTTTGCTTATTGATGTATTTATATATGTATATATAAATACATATATGTAGATATGCATATTTACGTATGTGCTTGCAAATGCTTCTCGAGTTATGATGGGGTTACATCCTGATAAATCCATCATAAGTTGAAAATATTATAAGTAGAAAATGCATTTAGGCTACTGGGCAAGATGGCTGACCAGAGACACCAGCTGCCAGCGTGTCTCAGTAAGAAGTTTTAGATGAAAGAGAAAATGAAGAGACAGAAAAACATAGATCTGATATGGGTCTGAAGGAAGGGTGCCAGAGCCTTTAGGAGACTCCATGAGTAGAAAAAGTTGTGGTGCAGAGCAAGACGGAGCAAGGTATTGGCAAAGGTCAACTCTCCGTAGGCTTGGAGTTCAGCGAGAAGTATAGGTGGAGCAGTTTGTTTTTCTCTCCCTCATATCCCTGACAGTCGGTGGGCTCCCAAGCTGCTGGAGAGACTTTCCATCCACATGAGCTTGGGGCTGCTATTGCCAGAAGGCTGGAAACTTTTTGTGGACAGGATACCAGGCTCCCAGCACCCCAGGGCACATCCCGCCCCAGAGACCCAAGCGGGATAGCAGGTGCCATATTACTTCTCCACCCACCATGCCCCTTTGCCCTCCCCAAGCAGCTTCGAATTCTCAGGTTTCATCCCACTTGTTCCCACACAGACATTTCTCAACTCTGGCCCAGATTGTAGGAACCACAGGGGCCCAGTGGGTCCCAGGGATCTGCATGACTCCAGAGCCTGGACATTCTGGGTGGACTGCCTCCTGGAGAGAGGGTTGGAGACAACCAAAGTGCTAGCATTCCTCCATCCAGACTCTTTTCCTGCCCTTCCCCTCATCCACCCGTGGCTGCCAAGAGAGACAATTGAGCCACCGCACTGAGGCTTCTATAGAGAGTGGGGCTCAGGCTTTTCCTCTTTGGGTCCTGCGGTGGACTGAGGGGCGCTCGGACTGTGAGCTCCCTGTTTTCTGCCTGCCCCCCCAGTGCTATTTGCCTGGCTCCATCAGAGCAGGGCATACCCTGAGGCAGAGGGACATTGATCCTGCTTGGGCATCTTGTGGGCAACTAAGGACCAGCACACTTCTCCCTGACATGGTCAGGGATTGATCTTCCTGGTCTCTGTAGGTGAGGGAGCCTGCATGTGCAGATCTGGGGGAGAGTGCAGTGTGGGTTCTATCTGTGGCATGCTCATGGGACACCCCTTCCCCCACAGAAGGGCCACACTCTCAACTTAGACTGGGATGCTGGGTGGAGAATCTCCCAGCCCACAGTGCAGCTGTGGGGGAGCTCGGCTGGCTTGGGCTCCTGCCTGCTGGCAGATACCAGGGAAATACCGTAGAGCAGAGGAAGAGGGGAGAGGAGTGAGGCCCACTGCAGACTGCCAGTTTGTGAAACTCAGAAGGACCTGCCTCCACAAGCAGACTTTCTTGTTGGATGGGGCCACTTTAGCCCCTCCCTGGTGGCTCTGCCCAGAAGCTGGGAGCAAACCTTTGACCCCTGCCAAAACAGTTACCTTGCCAGCTTTTGTGGAGCCTGAGGGCAGGCTTGCCCAACCCAGGCCACCCAGCCCACCCAGCTGTATTTCCCCATCCGCCTCTGCTGTGGCAGAGAATAAGACTCACCTAGAAGTTCCAGGGCCCCATGCACCACCTAGGGCATTCGAGTGCTTCTTCTGAGGGACTAGAGCAGGTCACAGGACCCAAAAACAACAATGCAGCTTGTTTCATCTGACAAGTGCCTCCTACTGACAGGGAGGTCAATTGGCATGCCCTTTCAGCATTTATTGCCTCAATTTTACAGGGTATGTGGGGGACCAAGGAGTGGCCATTTGGGGAAGTGTCTACCCCTCCCCACGGAAAAACTGTGCTACTAGATAAGGGTGAAAAGAACCCAGCCCAGGGCCTTAGGGCACAAGCCTTTAGTCTCCTCCCCTGTGAACAGCCCTCCCACTTGGAGAGCTTGTTCTGACCCTCCTGCCAGCAGCTCCCCTTAGTGGCTGGAAAAGCAACTTCTGAGTCCCATGGAGGCTTTGCAAAGACATTCAGGCTCTCCCACAATCTAACCATGAACTGCCCTGCTCCTCCCCACACCTCAGTGGTGGTGGAGATCAAGAACCCCCCTGTGAGCTACAGCATCCCTCCTAAAGCTTGGGGCACTCAAGTACTCCACCTGGGGGACCAGAGTCTATCATAGACACAAAAGAACATCTCAGCAGCTGGCTCTCTCACACAAACATCAACCAATGACAGGGAGAACAACCATATTGCTCATCATAGTGTTTTCCAACTCAAGCAAACGGGGTGTGGCTCATTCACAGTCAGAAGTACCACCTACCATCACCAAGAGTAAGATGGGGGACCTGACTCACCACACACTGTTGGAAAGAGGTGAAGACAACAGGTCAGAGGTAAACTGAGAGGTACACCAAACCTGCTAGAAAACCCATATGCAACATAGGACCAGCATTACTTTCCCTGGCATGCTCAGGTATCGATCTTCAGGGATCCAGAGACAGGCCTGTGAGCCAAGCCTAGCACCCCCAGGTCTAGACTGAGAGACCAGATAAGAAGGAATCAGTGAAAGAACTCCAGAAACATGAAAATTCAGTGCCTGAGGACACCCCTAAAAGAAAACAATAACTTCTTATCAATGGATACCAACCAAATGAAAAGATGGAAATGACAGATGAAGAATTCCAAATATGGATTGTAAGGCACCTTAATAGAATATAAGAGAAAATAGAACCCCAACACAAAGAAACCACAAAAACAATGCAGGAAATGAATGAAAATTTACTAAGGAAATCAAAGTATTAATAAAATCAAACAGAATTGGAAATTAAAAATTCATTCAAGGAAATATAAAACACAATGGAAAGCCTTAAGAATAGGCTAGATCAAGCAGAAGAAAGAATCTCAGAGCTTTAAGACAACACTTTTGAGTTAAACAAGTCAGTCAAAGAGAAAGAGCTGAGAAACAAGAGGAACAAACAAAACATACGAGACATATGGGATTATGTAAAGAGGTCTAACATAAATATCATAGGCATCTCTGAGCATGAAGAAGAAAATACACAAGGGTTGTAAAACCTATTTGAGAGAATAATTGAGGAAAATTTCCCTGGCCTTGCTAGAAACCTAATACCCAGGTACAAGAAGCTCAAAGGACCCTGGGAGATTCATTGTGAAGAAGCAATCACCATGACACACAGTCATCAGACTGGCCTAAGTAAACCCGAAAAAGGTGTCCCTATGAACCATAAGGTGTAACTTACAAAGGAAAACCCATTAGACCAGTTGCAGTCTTCTCAACTGAGACCTTACAAGCCAGAAGGGATTGGGGCCCCATTTTCAGTCTTCTCAAACAGAATAATGGCTAGCCTAGAATTTTGTACTCTACAAAACTATGTTTCTTATGTGAGAGAGAAATAAAGACTTTCTCAGACAAGCAAACGCTGAGGGAATTTGTCAAGACCAGACCTCCCCAGAAGGAAATATTCAGAACTGATCAGTATGATAGACACTCACCAGTATAAAATCATTCAAAAGCTAAAGATCAGAGCCCAGATACCACAATGCCTTAAGAAGTAAAACAAAATAATAAAGTTCTACTCAACAGGATGAACAGAAATCCACCCCATTTATCAATTCTTTTAATAAATGTGAATGGCTTGAACTCGCCACTCAAGAGACATAGGCTGGTAGACTGGATAGAAAAATATAAGCCAAATATCTGCTGTCTCCAGGCAACACATCTAACCCACAAAGACCCATTCAGACTCAAGGCAAAGGTATGTAAAACAATATTCCATGCAAATGGAAACCAAAAGAAAGCTCATGTAGCCATTCTCATATCAGATAACATACACTTCAAATCAGCAAAATAAAGAAAGACAAAAAGGATCATTATATAATAGTGAAGGGAACAATTCAACTAGAAGACATAACAATCCTGACTATTTATGTACCTAACACAGGTGTGTCCAGATTCATAAAGCAAACCCTACTTGATCCAAACAAAATGATAAACAGCAGTGTCATAATAGCCAGGGACTTCAACACCTCACTGACAGAACGGGACAGATCCTCCAAGTGGAAAATAAGCAAAGAAACGATGTACCTAAATAGGACTCTAGAACAAATGAGCCTAAAAA
>NW_012148063.1:4675970-4677590 GCF_000956105.1 Propithecus coquereli | reverse complement strand
AAGAAGCAGATGAAACGGTTTGGAACCAAGAATCATTTCAGTTCTGGATCATATTGACATCCGTTATAACATATTATTAAACATAAAACTCCACATGGCACTTGAAATAATACAAGGAAAGAAAAATGCTACAAAATGCAAGCCTTTTCAATTTTATCACAAATTAATAATATTTAAAATAAACCAACTGATGTCATATTTGTGTATAAAGAAAATAAATATATCAGAATGTGATAATCTGACTAATAGCTTAATTCAGTAGTTTTCTTCAAAGGTCATTGTTACTCGCAATTATCAGGTATGTAGGCCTGTTTTCCACATGTGGCGTTTCCTGTAGGAAATGATGCAATACCAATAGATATATGAATGCAAAATGCTTGCAGCAGGAAAATATAATATTACTACTATAATATTAAAGAATATTTAATCACTGGAGGACTGATTTTCTTCTCAGATCCTTTGCTCTTCTTTCTCTTTTTTTTAGTTGTCTTTTGCAAATTCCCTGTTTAGCAAAGTCATGGAAATGAGAAATTAAGGCAGGATTTATTGGAACTTGGCAATGGGTTGTTATATTTTGCCTTACCCTTCTAGTCTCTTTAGACTTGATTTACATGGAATTTTGTTTGTAACTCAAGTCTAATAAAATTAGAGCTGAGATAAGAGCCAGACCCTTGAGACAGATAGCAGGGGTGCCCATCTACAAGGGACTCTGTACTTAGAAAAGTAACAAAGAGGGAAAATTTATGTGGCTGAAATCTTCCCAAGGTCTAATGGTTGAAATCTTCCGAAGGTCTAATGGTTGATTATTTATCTATTAGTGGTTAAGCATGACTTTCCCATTGGCAGGCTCCATGTTAGTAGTTGATCACTTAACTACATTTAAAGAAACAAGGGTTTGGTTAGATTAGTTGCAAAGACTTTTAAAATTTAAATATACACTTTTTTTTTTTTTTGACTGAGTAGAGTATGTAAGTCTGACTTGCAATCCAAGAAAATAGTGGTGAGGTAAACAAGTTTTTCTTTTTACTTTCTCCATATAGCTCTTAGCCTTTCCTCTAAATAACCATTGAAAAAATATTTACAGAATATCACTTAAGGAGTACTAAATTAATTGCTTGCCTATGACTCTCACATGGTTCATACTGGCCTTGGCTAGAGAGATATTTATTTTTTTGGTCGATTGTTATGTGGAATGTTAAAAAAGTCACTGGAAAATATAGGTGAAATGTCCACTCGTGAAGCACAGAGCACTTTTCTGGCCATGAGATTTAAAAAACATCGTACAGATCAGATAGTTGGGTACAAGGCAAAAGTAGAATGGATTCTCCATATTCATCTCCTCTGTAGGACAGCACTTTTACTATCTAAAAAGGGAGCTGTAGATTAGGCATGAGTATGAAATGCTCAGTCTGCTAGCACCTTCCATAAGCACAGATAATTGAAGCATCATCCCCATGATTCTGTAATGCAGAAAATAAACTTACTAATTGTCTTAAATTAGAGTTTGACCTGGAAAAAAGTCTGAGTGAGAACATTTAAGAAAAAATTTAGCATTATTAACTACACAGTAGGACAAGGGAGACTTTTTTTGTACAACTGGAAATGAATACAAATACTTTG
>NW_012148063.1:4665903-4667445 GCF_000956105.1 Propithecus coquereli | reverse complement strand
AGGCCTCTTCCTAGATTAACCAGAAACAGAAAAGAAGGAACATAATAGGGTTAATCAGAAATAAAAAAGGAGACATTACAACTGATACCAATACCATGGAAATACAAAATATCATCCGTGAATACTATAAAAATCTCTATGCACATAAACTTGAAAATGTTGAGGAAATGGACAAATTCTTGGAATCACACAACCTCCCTAGGCTCAATCAGGAAGAAATAGAACCCCTGAACAGACCAATATTAAGCAATGAAATTGAAGCAGCAATAAAAAAATCTCCCAACAATGAAAAAAAGTCCTGGACCAGATGGTTTCACAACTGAATATTACCAAATCTACAAAGAAGAACTGGTACCTACAGTGCAGAAATTATTTCATAACATATAAATGGAAGGAATCCTCCCCAGCTCATTCTATGAAGCCAATATCACTTTGATACCAAAGCCAGGAAAGGTCACAACAACAAAAAAATAAAACTATAGACCAATATCCTTTGTGAATATACATGTAAAATTTTCAGTAAAATCCTAGCAAACAAAATTCAACTGCACATCAAAAAAATAATCTGCCACGAGCAAGTGGGCTTCATCCCAGAGACATAAGGATGGTTCAACATATGCAAATCTATAAATGTAATTCACCACGTAAATAGAAGCAAAAACAAAGACCATATGATACTCTCAATAGATGCATAAAAAGAATTTCAAAAAATTCAGCACCCTTTTATGATAAGAACTCTTAGCAAAATAGGCATAAATGGAACATACCTCAATATTAGAAAAGCCGTATATGACAAATCCACAGCCAACATCATACTGAATGGAGAAAATTTGAAAGCATTCCCACTTAGAACTGGAACCAGACAAGGTTTCCCAATGTCACCACTTCTGTTCAACATAGTGCTGGAAGTCCTAGCCAGAGCAACTGGGCAAGAGAAGGAAATCAAAGGTATCCAAATGGGGAAAAAAGTCAAACTGTCACTCTTTGCTGACAATCTGATCTTATATCTAGAAAACCCCAAAGATTCTGCCGAGAGACTCCTAGAATTGATAATCAATTCAGCAAAGTCTCTGGTTACAAAATCAATGCTCACAAATCAGCAGTATTCCTATACATCAATAACAGTCAAGCTGAGAATCAAATCAAAAACTCAATAGCTTTCACAATAGCAAAAAAGGAATAAAATACCTAGGAATGTATTTAACAAAGGAGGGGAAAGAATCCTACAAGGAGAACTATGAAACACTGAGAAAGGAAATTGTAGAGGTTGTGAACAAATGGAAAAACATATAATGCTCATGGATTGGTAGAATCAACATGGTTAAAATGTCTACACTACCCAAAGTGATTTACAGATTCAATGCAATCCCTATTAAAATACCAATGTCATTTTTTGCAGATCCAGAAAAAATAATTCTATGCTTGGTGTGGAACCAGAAAAGGCCCCAAATAGCCAAAGTAACCTTAGCAAAAAGGAACAAATCAGGAGGCATCACTTTACCAGACTTCAAGCTATACTACAAGGCTATAGTAACCAAAACA
>NW_012148063.1:4648141-4665183 GCF_000956105.1 Propithecus coquereli | reverse complement strand
AAAAAGACACTTGCACTCGAATGTTTATAGCAGCACAATTCACAATTGCAAAGATGTGGCAACAACCCAAGTGCCTAACAGTACATGAGTGGATTAATAAAATATGGTATATGTATACCAAGGGGTATTACTCAGACATAAAAAAGTGGTGAACTAATACCTTTTTTAACAACCTGGATGGAACTGGAGACCATCTTCCTAAGTGAAGTATCACAAGAAATGGGAAAAGAAACACTACATGTAGTCACTATTAAATTGGAAATAAATGATCAACACTCATGTATACATATAGTAGTAAAATTCAATGGAAATCAAGGGAGTGTGAAGGGGGATGAGGGGCTGGGTTAATTCACACCTAACAGGTACAATGCACACCATTTGGGTGACGGACACAATTATAACTGTGACTCACACTGTACAAAAGCAATTCATGTCACCAAAACATTTGTGCCACCATAATATTCTGAAATAATAAAAAATTAAAATGCATTTAATATACCTAACCTACTGAACATCATAGTCTAGCCTACCTTAAATGTGCTCAGAACATTCTCATTAGCCTATAGCTGGGCAAATATAGGTGGCCACACAGCTCACCACACAGTGTTGTTGTTTACCATCAGACCACGTTGTTTACCATCAGCTGATGGAGCTGCAACAGGCAGCCGTTGCCCAGCTCCTGGAGAGAGTATTGCAGTGTATATTTCTAGTCCTGAAAGAGACCAAAATTCACAATTTATGTTTGGTTTCTACTGGATGCATATTGCTTTCGCACCACCTTAAAGTTGAAAAATTGTGAGTCAAACCATTGTAAGTCAGAGACTGTGTTTATGTACAGTCATGCATTGCTTAATGATGGGGTATGGTGTGAGAACTGCATAGTTAGTCAATTTCACTTTAGGCTAAACATGAATGGTATTAGTATAGCCTATTACACACTTAGGCTATATGGTACAGCCTATTGTTTCTAGGCTACAAACCTATACAGCATGTGACTGTACTGAATACCGTAGGCAACTGTAACACAATGGTAAATATTTGTGTATGTATACATATGGAATCATAGAAAAGGTAGAGTAAAAATACGTTATTATAATTTTATGGGACCACCATCGTATATGCAGTCTGTCGTTGACCAAAACATCATTGTATGGCACATTGCTGCATCTATGTAACAGTCTACTATGATTAGACAGTCTATTGTTTCTACCAGCATTATTGTGATATAACTTACATATCATAAAATTTACCCCTTTTAAGTATACAAATCAAGAATTTTTAGTAAATTTTCAGAGTTTTGCACCAACACCACAATCCAATTTTATAACATTTTTATTGTTTCCAAAAGATCCCTTGTGCCTGTTTACTGTTACTTTCCATTCCCACCACAAGCCTCAGACAACCACTAATCTACTTTCTGTCTCAATAGAGTCACCTTTTCTGCTGGGGATTCTTTCTTCCTTGTCCTACTCTCAAGTAAGTTCATTAGGGCAGGGGAATGCCTTCCGGGACTTCAGTGAATACCTTGGTTAGGGCAAGCTTTCTATTGAGAGAAATTACTGTGTGGAAAGCTTAGAGCTCAAAAGGATATTTCTAAATCTTCTCTTTAGGGAAGCAGTGTGGTTAAAGTTTGAGCTGTGGACTGAGGCACGCCTGGGTTTAATTTCTAGCTCTACCAATTTCTAGAAGAGTGATTATAGAAAAATAAGTTCAACTCTCTAAGTATCATTTTCCAAATATGTAAAAATGTGGTTGTTAGAATAGACATGAGGTATTATCACTAAAGTGGCTGACACTCAGTGTGTATTAAATATAAACTTTATTCATGGCTATAGGTAAGCTTTCTCATCAAGGAAAATATAACCTAATTTTTGAAGATTGTGTTTGACTTCAGAATTGTTCTGCAATCCACTGAAGTATCATTATATGCTTCTTTTTCATTTAACCCAAGCCTCTTGGGATATTTACTAAAGGATAGAGGCATGCCATCCTCTATATAAGGTCATATTATTTCCAAAAAATACTGTGACTTCACCACGAACATGCATTTACTAAATGCCTGTGATTGCTGCATGGGTGACACATGATACAACAACGAAGACATAGTCGAAGGGCTAACAACTCAGAAACAAACAAGTCCTAGAAATAAAAAATGAATTAAATATGTATAGACACAAATAGTAATGCTTCTATTGGACCAGAAGTTTTGCTGCTGAATACCTATTGGAAGGAAAGCATCTTAAATACATAAAAGATCTTTAGACAGAGAGATGTAGCAAAACATCAGTTATAGCCGGAAATAACAGGAGATGGCTATTGAGCTATTCCTTAAAGGATGAGTGGAACTTCAATAGGCAGAAAATAGCAAAAAAAAAAAAAAAAGAAAAAAGAAATTACAGAAGAAGTGAATTTCAACTTCATTCATTCATTTATGTTTTCATTTATCAAACATGTGAGTGCTTATGTCAATCAGCTTTCACTAGGTTACCATGTTGCATCAAAACAATACCAAACCTTAGTGGCTTATAAGAAAAAAAGTATTTCTTACTCATTGTACATGTCTCTCTTTTTTACGTTTTAGTTAATTTTTTTTCTTTTTTACTTTGTTGCAGTTCTGTGCCTTATTCTTCATTCCAGGACCCAAGCTGACACAGGCACCTCTATCTGGGACTTATTAATCTCATGGCAGTAGGGAAAGCGCTGTGGAGGAACCAGGAACAATACAATCTGTCATAGCTTCTGTCCTATGTCACTTCTGCTCACATCCATTAGGCAAAGCAGGTTGTAGTGTTAAATATGATGTCCAGGGATGGACTTGGTAATGATATCCAGCTACAATTAGGAGAAAATGATATAACATATCCCACTCCTACATTTCAAGCAGTGAGCTTCACTACTCTCAGGGAACCTACACTTCAGTAGAGTTGTGAAAAGACCTCCTACGGGTAGAAAAAGTGGTGAGTAATCTAATAAGATTAAAGAATGTAAAGGAAGATGAAACTCAAAAGAACATATGTGATCAGATCAGGAAAGGCCTTGAATACCATGTTCTAGAGATTGCATTTGGTTTTAGACTCAGTGGGAAGTAACTGCATTGTCTGAAGTAGAGGTGGGATGGTTAATTATATGTGTCGAACTGGCTAGTCTATAGTACACAGTTATTTAATCAAGCACTATTCTAGGTATTGCTGCAAATGTATTTTACAGATGTAGCTAACATCTACAATTAGTTGACATTAAGTAAAGATATGGGTGGGCCTCACCCAATCAGTTGAAGGCCTTAAGAGTGAAAAGAGGTTTCCCGGGGACGAAGAAATTCTGTCTCTGGACTGCAGCATAGAAATCCTGCCTGAGCACAGCCTTCTAGGCTGTCGTATAAGTTCTGGATTTGCCGGTTCCAACAATTGCATGAACCAATTTCTCAAAATAAATATCTTTATAGAAATAGATGATAGATAGATGGATGTGTAACCTATTGGTCCTGTTTCTCTGGAAGACCCTGACTCATAAGAGGATATGATGATTCGATTTTTTATAGACAGAAGAGATATTGTAAATTAGAATGCAAATAATTTGCTAACAGTTCAGAGGTCAGAATGAGAGGAAGGAGTTAAAGATGAACCCAGGCCTCTTTTAATTTGTAAGCTAAATAATTCTACTAATTCTGTTATTTCCTCAAACTTTCTCCATGTCTTGTCCTCAATTTGACAAGGCGACACTACATTGCCAACAGCCCTAGTTTGTTTATTATTCATTATGATGTGTATATTTGAAAATATGTTCTAAGCTACAAATGTAGGTTATTTCTCTTCATAAATACACTGCTGCTCAATTTTTGTCACTAATTTCTCTAGAATTCGGGTTTTCTCAACAGATGAGAAACAGAGATATTATCTAGGACCAAGACCCAATCATGTGGCCACACAAGGGCATGACTTTTATTGAACTAATAAACTATTATCCTTTGATTTCTTCAAAGTGCATTAGAGTTGACCCAAATGAGTGAGAAAATACCGGAATTTCTTAGGGATTTCTGCCATAATCCCAAGAGGGATGAGACCCCTTCAAACCTATCTGGAATGCAGCATAGAGAGAGGTTGTATCTGAACCCTGATCAATTTAATTCTCGTCATCCCTACCCCATTGCCTACCGCTGTAACACTTCAGTTCCTCTCACAGTTTCACACAATCCCAATCTATAACTAGGTCAGATATTTTGTGGAATTATTATCATTTCCTATTTAAGAATGCATTTATAATATTAGATGCAGTTATAAAATTGAGCAATTTAGCTCTTGCCATAACCCTCTGAAATAATTCGTGATATGCTGTGAATGAGGAAATGTAGAAAGTCCTATAGTTTGATCGGTCCAAAAAAGGTAGGTCAATAAATCTATTTTCTCATAGAAATTGTTAAGTGAGGGCAGTCGGCAAAGCTCTTTCTGAGAGATTATGAAACAACAGTGACAACAACAAAAAAACAAATAGTAACAACAACAACAATTTAGAAAAAACATACACATCATCGAGAAGCTAATGATTTGGTCTCAAGGAAAATACCCGAGTGAATTAATCACCTAAGCTTTTGTTCTGCCTTGTCACAAGTCCACCTTTCCTTACCATCGCCTGTAAGGTCCTGTTGAAGTTCGTCCTGGTGACCTGTCAGCCTACCCTCCGCTTGTCTCCTCAGGGTGCTCTTCTCTCCTGTTTACATTACACTCTGCTGCTGCAAACTATTTTTCATTTTTAAACACAATATGATTTTAACTTTCCATGTCCAAAACTGACTCCCGGGTCTTTGTCTGCAAACCTTCTCCATCTCAGTTTATGTTAACTCCATCTTCCCTGTTACTTTGGCCAAAGTCAAGTTATCCTTGACTATGCTATTTTTCTCCATCCCATACCCAGTCTACTTGCAAATCTGATTGAATTTGTTCTCCAAATAAATCCAGAATCTAACCAATTATCAACACCTTGAGCATCCTGGTCTGAGCCACATGCCAGAGAGAAAAATATTAAATATATTGTGAGGCTAAAACCAAAGAAACAAATGAACAAATACTGTCCCCCTCCCCAAACTCAAAAGCACACAGCTGTGCCAGGTAAATTCAGATTAGGAGAGCATAAAGTATTGAAATATATTTGTTGTGGCATAACTGAGCCTCTCAGCTCTTCAAATTTTTCTAAATGATCCAAGGTTTTAATCATTCCCCCTAAGTTTAGTATGCTCCCCCCCTTTTGGGGGCCATCTCTGAATAGACCTTATAATTTTCTAGCCTCTGGTCTTCTCGAATATAGAGATGTTCATGCATCATCTTCAACATCATCACAATAACACTATACTCTCCTAGAAGGGTTGTTATGTTGCCAGGCACTTCTTGTCATTATCATTAATTCCCATAAGATACCAGTGATCAACATACTAATTTATTAATGGCCAATTTTATTATTATTTTCCTTTATCGATGAGGACACTGAAAGTCAAGGACTTCAAGTCCCCAGCCCCATGCCACACGGCACCCGTGTGACAGAGCCAGGGTGCCACTCAAGTCTGCCTGGCATGGGAGTCAGTCTTTCTCCTTGATTATGCTGCTCTCAGGCACTGAAGAGGGAGTTTAACTGGATCATTTTAAGATCCTGCTAATTCTAAAGTTAAATGAGTCAAGAAAGTTCTTGGTGCCTCTTGGTTAATGTTACATGCACATTTGATGAAGACAGAGACAATTTTTCATAATGAGCATCACCAGGTAGAAGCTTGGGCTTCAGTAGACCACTGCTGTCCTTGTCACAGGGGAAATGTGCCCGGTGGTTTTCTGAAAGGGTGATGGACACTCATCGAAATTTAAGAAAGTCTGAAACTCAGTGACAAGATCTACTTGTTCGATCCTAGTGTTGACCAGCTGACAGCACATATAGAGGTATTTAAAAGCCCTACTGTGTTAATCTGCTCAGGCTGCTGTAACAGAATACCACAGACTGAGTGATTTACCCAGCAGAAATTTAGTTTCGCATAGTTCTGGATGCTGGAAGTCCAAGGCCAAGGTGCAGACAGGGCGATTTCTGGTGAGGGCTCTCTTTCCGGCATGCAGACAGCCGCCTTCTCACTGTGTCCCCACATGGCTTTTCCCCTGTGCTCTGATGTCTCTTCATCTTCTAATAAGAAGATGGATAGGACATCTGTCCTACCAGATTAGGGCCACACCCTATGACCTCATTCAATCCTAACTACCTTCTTAAATTATTTCCAGAGATAGTCACACTGATGGCTAGGGCTCCAACATATAAATTTGGAGGACATAATTCAGCCCATAACACATACTATAGTCTTTCCTTTGACTTTTGTGGTATTATTTATTCCAATTTTTAATTTCTGAAGAGTAAATAATATGTATTCAAAATTTCACTCTGAATATTGCTAAACTTAAGAACTACAAACCGAAACCATCCACAAATTTAGTGTTTATTCAGACAAATTACTTAGATGTCTACTGCTTCTGATTTTTACATACTTGCTGGCTAATGAACAAGTTATCATTTTCAGGCCACAAGTACAAATACATCACATACTGTAGAAACTGGAAGTATTTAATTTTAACAGACAAACATTTAAGTGAATTAATATTTGTCTTACTCCTCTGTATTAACGACAACAAAAAAACGCACACTACTTTTAAGTGTCAGTTAGGTTTTTAGTGAAAATCATTTATTAAATGTTATATACTCAGTTTGAAGCTAACTGGGTAACTAAACATTAAAGTAAAGGGGAAAAATCTATATTGGTCTAATTTGAATTATATGTTCTTCTCAACAAGCATAATTGCTATTGACTGCCTAAAGTACCATTGTCTAAATCATGAATAATCATAAAACATTACAATTGGCACAAGAAGAATGGAAAGAAACCCATCAAAAAAAGAAAAAAAAAAAGCAAAGCACAAAATACCAACAACCTCCCCCTCCCTTCTCCTCTGCCTAAAAGAATAAAGCCATGAGAAACACAATGACTTTATTACCTAAGAAAACGTGCTACATGATTATCACAAGGAACCTCATTTATTATAGATAGTATTTCACTTCGGGTTTGACATTTTATTCTGGAATGAAGCTCACTTGTTACTAAGTGTGTGTCATAAAAAAAAAAAAAGAGAGAGAGAGTGAAAGAGAGACCCTTAGTACCTTGCCCTCCCCTTTCATTAACTGAGTTCTTAATTCAGAACTAGGAATACAAATTTTACTTTAGCAGAATATTTTTCCAGAAGCTCCAGAAGTTGGCAGAATGTCAAAAGTTGAATAATGTGAAGAGGAGTTAACGTTTAAAGTCAATAAGCCTCTTGCCTAGGGGGCATCTAGAACCACTTTGTAGAGCATATTCACTAAATTATCCTGACTTGGTTTTTAGAGTCCTGGCAGTTTTGGTTCTTATAGAATCTCCACACTGGGTAATATATTTTAAATTTCAAAATATTAATTAAGAGGGTACAAGTGTTTTTATTTTATGGATCTCTTGTATAATGCTTAAGTTAGGGCTTTTGCTGTGCCCATCACCAGAATAGTGTACCCAACAGGTAGGTGACATTAAAATAACATAAAACACATTCCACTTGACTACCTTGGTGATTTGTTGAGAAATTCATAGATAAAGGTCAGTTTTCTTTAAACCACAATATTAGTTTTGTACATACATATCATTCAGTAAATATGCATGTAAACAAGTATGCTTCTATTATTCTGTTTCTATAGTAGTGCATAAATCTTTGGAAAGAGTTTTTAGCCTCAGCACTATTGAAATTTGGGGTGGATCATTCTCTGTCATGTGGGGCTATCTTGAGCCCTGAGGGATGTTTAGCAGCATCTCTGGCCTCTATCCACTAGATGCCAGTAGCACTGCCCAGGTCAGGACAGTCAAAAACGTCTCTGGACAGGGACCAATGTCGCATGGGGAGCAAAGTCTATGCCCACCCCTGCCCAACCCCCTCAGTCTGAGAGCCACAGCCTATGAAGGTAAGTTCATTGCAGGATGGTAAGAATGCAGAAGAAAGGTAAATGCTAATTTTGGAATATGATGAGATACATTTTGTCCCAGTAAGTATCCCAGCAGCTGTTTGAAATAACTGGAAAAAGTCTCTTCACAACAAAGAAAAAAAAAAAAACACACTACTTGTAAATGCCAGTTAAGTTTTTAGTGAAAATCATTTCACTAAAAAAAAAAAGAAAAGCATTTCCAGGGCCGCTTTGACGGTTGGCTTCCATGACTCTGTGAAGCCCCTCAGAGACAACTTGAACAGTTTGCCATGATCAATGGTAATTAGGAGTCTGATTGACCAAAATAACATCAATCAAATAAGTGATTTAAGAAACAAAGAACTCTTGGGCAGTGCTGGTGGAATAGCATTTTAAAAGTTAGCTGCTTATTCCAGGGTTATCCCTAATCTAAGAGACCCTTAATTCCCAGGTAGAATGTATACTTCCCATCTCTGAGTTTTACAGTCATTTTCTGATTCCTACAATAGCTTTCTCACTTTGCATTTTGATTATTTGCCAAAGTCTCTGTCTCACTCACTGGGCTATATGCTCTTGATGAATAGTGAGCATTTCTTAATCATTTTTATATTTTCTAGGCCTAACATATGGGGAAGAGAAATCACTAAGTATTTGCTAAATAAATAAGGAAATACTATATTTGATGATTTGTTTAACATTTATTAAGTAGTTCTATATGTCAGAAATTTTTCTAGACTCTAGGAATACATAGACAAATTTCTACCGATGCTTCCTCTTTCGAGAATTCATGCCAGGGTAGAGATGAGTTTTAAAAAGTGCTAAGGAGCGAAGTGTAAGGCAAAGTGAAAAGTAACCAGTACTAAGCTCTGTTTGTACAGAGTGAAGAAAGCAATAGCTAACTTTAAGTAATACTTTACTCTGCAAATCGTACGTTCAATCATTTGTTTGCAGAAGGAAATTTCATCTAAAATTATGCCTTGAATATCAGTTTCAGTTAGAATTATTAAGTAAGAAGGGAAAGCTGATTATTCACTTCTCCCAAATACTAAAAAATATCAGGAACAGAATCACTAAATGGGAAGTACACGTGGAGTGAGAGTTAGAAGGTGTGAGTTCAAGCTCCTGGTTGCAAGTATTGGGGCAAATGACATAGGCTCCGTATTTTTGATGGATGGGTTCTACTGCAATTAGGTTTTATTGCTGATGTAACAAAATCTCTGTCTGTGGTTTAAAACAATGCTGACTGATTCTCCCATAGTCGTGTAGGGCTGATGTCTGACATGGCTCTCACTGGGCTAAAATGAAGATGTCAACAGGGTATATTCCTTCTGGAGGCCTTTCCTGCCTTGAGAAGCTGCTCACATTCCCAGACTTGTGGCCCCCCTTCTCCATCACAGCCAGCAGCTCAGCATCTTTCTAATCTTGCCTCTATCTCTTTCTCTGACCACGACTGGGAAAAATTCTTTATGCTTGAGGATTTACATGATTAGGCGGTGCCTATCTGAATAGCGCAAGATAATTTCTCGCTTTCAAGGCCGTACTCCTAATCACTTCTGCAAAGTCCTATCGCCATGTAGGTAACATATTTGCAGGTTCTGGATGCGAGGAAGTAGAAATCTTTAGGAGAGTATTATTCTGCCTACCATGGGGGCCAGGCAAAATTATCTTAGATGATCTTAAAGATAACTTCGCACCTGAGCACCTGGGACAGAGAATCTGTGTCTGTCCCATGATTTCCCCAGATGGACACTCTTCTTCCCTAGTCATGTGAATATATGAAAAATCTGCTTCCACAGAGCTTCATTATTTGTAGTTCACCATCCTCAATGAGAACTAAAAATGAGAAAATGGGTCCAAATGGAAGCATAAATGAATTGGCTTACTCATTATTAAGAGTTTTCCCAAAATTTGAGTTTGGGGGAATACCACTGAAGATCCATAACTACTAGAACTTCTCATCTGGATTGTGTAAGATTAAAGATAAATGATTGTTATCTCGGGTGGAGGGGGACTCACTGAATACAATCAGAGTGCCATATTATCAGGAGCAATTCTTTTCTAGTAGATATACAAAATATTTCCCAAGTTGAGAAAGATACCATGGAGGAATGTTTTTGTTTCGTTTTGTTTTTTGGCAGTTCTCAGCTTTTTTGCATCTAAAACATTGATCCCAACATAACATCTCTTTGGGTTGTGGAATGTTGAAAATGTGCATCACCTGCAAAATACTCTTTCAGTTAGGGGTTAATTCCTTATTGTTGTCACAGAAGAAAGGAGGAGGGAAGTTGAGTTATATATTGTTCTTTCTATTTATGAAATGCCCTGAAAACATAAACTTTTCTTTCCTTAAAAAACAAAAAACAAATAAATACAGTTCTCCGTAGTTAGCAATTTTATAAACAGGAAATTTTGGAACACTTGTTATGTTTTTCTCATCCTACTTTCTCTAGTTTGACAACTTTGTAGGAATTAGTATACTTTGAAAAATACTATTTGGACATTTTTACTGCTCTATTTTCTCTTTCACGAAAACTACTTGATAGAAAAGAGAGTAAAGAAAAACCATTGAATCAATAAGATAATTCTAAAGTCTTAGAATTTTAGAGTTTAGGTTGCCTACTTGCTCTGTTGATTGTTTCATTGGCTGTGCAGAAGCTTTTTAATTTAATCAAGTCCCATTTATTAATTTTTATTGTTGCTGTGATTGCCTTTAGGGTCTTCTTCATAAATTCTTTGCTAGGCCAATATTTAGAAGAGTTTTTCCAACATTTTCTTCTAGGGTTCTTATAGTTTCATAATTTAGGTTTAAGTCTGTTATCCATTTGAATTAATTTTTTGGTAAATGGTGAGAAGGCAAGGTTTCTGTTTCAATCTTCTACAGGTGGCTATTCAATTTTCCCAGCACCATTTATTGAATAGAGATTCTTTCCCCCATTGTTTGTTTTTGTCTGCTTTGCCAAAGATCCGATGGCAATATGAGGATGGTTTTATATGTGAATTCTCTTTTCTGATCCATTGTTTTATGTCTTTATTTTTGTGCCAGTACCATTCTGTTTTGGTTACTATAGCCTGGTCGTGTAGCTTGAAGCCTGGTAAAGTATTGCCTCCTGATTTGTTCCTTTTGCTTAAGGTTGCATTGGCTATTTGGACTCTTTTCTGGTTCCATACGAACTGTAGAATTATTTTTTTTAAATCTGCAAAAAATAACAATTGGTATTTTGATGGGGATTGCATTAAATCTATAAATCGCTTTGGGTAGCATAGACATTTTAACAACGTTGTTTCTGCTAATCCATGAGCATGATATGTTTTTCCATTTGTTTACATCATCTGAAATTTCCTTCCTCAGTGATTTGTAGTTCTCCTTATAGAAGCCTCTCACCTCCTTAGTTAAATATATTCCTATGTATTTTATTTTTTTTTGCTGCTACTGTCAAAGGGTTTTTCCAATAAAATCTTTGATTTTATTCCCAGCTTTACTGTTGTTGTTATATAAAAATGCCACTGATTTATGTACATTGACTTTGTAAACTGAGATTTTGTTGGATTTATTTATTAATTCCAGGAGTCTCTTAGAAGAATCTTTGGGGCTTTCTATATATAAGACCATATCATCAACAAAGAACAATAGTTTGACCTCTTCTTTCCCCATTTGGATACCCTTGATTTCAACAGAAGCTTTTCAAAAGAAGATAGACTAATGACCAATAAACATATGAAAAAATACTCAATTTCTGCAATTATCAGGGAAATACAAATCAAAACCACACTGAGATATAACCTAACTCCAGTGAGAATAGCTTTTATCGAAAAGTCCCAAAACAACAGATTCTGGTGTGGATGCAGAGAGAAAGAAACACGTATACATTGTTGGTGGGACTGCAAACTAGTACAACCTCTATGGAAAACAGTATGGAGATTCCTCAAAGAACTAAAAGTAGACCTACCATTTGATCTAGCAATCCCACTGCCGCGTATTACCCAAAGGAAAAAAAGCCATTTTATCAAAAAGAAACTTGCACTTGAGTGTTTATTGCAGCACAATTCACAATTACAAAGATGTGCAATCAACCCAAGTGCCCATCAGTTCGTGAGTGGACTCATAAAATGTGGTGTATATATATACCATGGAGTACTACTCAGCCATACAAAATGAATTAATTCCTTTTGTAACAACCTGAGTGGAGCTGGAGACTATTCTCCTAAGTGAAGTATCATAAGAATGGAAAAAAAATCACCAAAAGTACCACCATTAAATTGGAACTAACCTATCAGCACTCATGTGCACATCTGGAAGTAAAACTTAATGGAAATCAAGCAGGTAGGAAGGGGGAGGCAGAGATGGATAAAATCACACCTAACGGGTACAATTCACACTATCTGGGTGATGGGCAACTTATAACTTGACTTGAACTACACAAAAGCAATTCATGTAACCAAAACATTTGTACCCTTGTAATATTCTAAAATAAACATGAAGTGTGGATCTCATCAGTAACATCCTGTATAAATGGCTGCCTAAATATGACAGACAGTCACCTGTTCCTCATCACGCCAGCTTGTAGGGTCTTACTTCCCGACTACCTTCACCTGGATACATACTAACTTCTTACCATTCTGAATGGTGCCCAGCGTGAAGCCCAAAGTTCCTGCTGAGATCTGATCTGTGAAGAGTGGAACAAGTCTATCATCTTCCTTATCCTAGGTGCTATAGAAGTCTATTTTTCCATTTGTGTCGGCAATCATGTAACAGTATTGACATACAGGAAGACTCCAATATGTCAATCCCCACCTACCTCACTGTGTGATGTGGTGCCTCTCTTACACCATGGATTTCACCTGTAAAGATGTGAAGGCTGTGACTGTGTCATTCAATTTGTTTCCCATTCCTCCCAACGACATGACATCCATTGATTTGGAAATGATGTCTTCCTATGCTCTCATCCCAGGGGTCCTCCTGCTGCCGCTGGTGTCCTCAGCTGTGCTGGCTGCTAACTGCTTATGGCTGAGCGTCTGGGCAGAAATCCATCTAACTGTCCATTCCAGATGACCCTGACCCTAGAATAACTTGAGGGATTTGACCACATGCTTTGTTGAAATCCAGAAACACACATAATTTTTACCAATATGGTTTATGAGTTTGTCTCATATTTATTTTGTTACCTACAATCAGAATAAAAGGGAGTTTAAAATGCAGTTATGGGGGTAAAATGGCCAAGTCCGTGCAATGGCAGAGCCAGGTTTCCTAGTGAAAAGCCAGGCAGGCTGCCTATTATATAATCTGGGTTATGATTCCCACAGGATTTCAGCTTAGAAGAAAACCTCTGCTGCCTCCTGTGCAGTGATGCTTCAAATTCCTTTAATTTGTAGCTATTGCTTAGTTAGAAGTAAGCTTTAGATTAATATATGTGGAAAGTTAACATATTGACATGATTTTGTACTAAGGAAGAAACAACTAACACCAGATTTGTTCCTGAGCAGATTTGATTCAGGATAGTAAGGTGAGGATATGACAGGATTGTTCTCAATTTGGTTCTGTAAATAGTTTGTGACAATTCATTTATCTACGCAACTGAATTGAGTGATTTGGGACTAAAATTAGAATCAACATGGCATGTGCTCTGCAGTTTTGGAGGCAGCTTCTCCTTCCTTCCAAAATACTTTTGAAGATACAGAAAGAATGAAAAGTCTCCCAGAAAATGGAACACCAAGACAGACTCCATGCCAGAATTTCAAATAAAATTCCACCAACTACAAAGCCTGTAGAGAGGAATAGAGAAATATAATCAGAGACACTTAGATTTTGCTGCTTGGAGAAGAAAGGCTGTCTCCCCGAGAAGTCAGGTTGGAGCTTCCTTCCTTTCCCACTGTCTGCTTCTTGGACCAGCATTCTGAATCTGAAGTTTTAACCTGGGAATTAGCAGTCCCTTTGAGCTGCGCAGGTGCTACTTCTTGAGGTGACGTGAATACAATCTGCACCTACCCTCCATTAGCAATTCCCTTCAGGGGAAAAAATAGGAGAGGAACTGAAAAGATGGGTAGTGGTGTCTGGATCCTGGGAAGTGTGTAGTTACAATTAATAAAGCAGAGCAGATGGAAAGAAACCTGAAAGGTCATTCGATTTTTCCCCGTTCTTAGTTCAATGACTTCCCTCCCAGAATCTTTCAACACTTTATAGTTCATACCACGTTAAATACATTCTGACTCAATTTCTCACCTTTCTCCACCTCACCATTATTTTGCCAAGCTTTGCAGAATTTAGTTATAATCATATGAACTATGCATTCTTCAAGAAGCACATCCCCTCCTGTGCAATATATGCACTTGACCCCCGTTCTTACTGTGCAAATATGAAACAGAGCTAGACACTGAAAACTGGATTAAGCATTACCCTTATCAGTGTGTCCTGTATGTGTAGCTCGGAGACATGGAGGATTCTATAATATTAACCTCCAACTGGACAGTGAGTAGAAGGAGCAAGGATAAGCTAGATGCCTTGTCCATTGACAAACACCAGGGGTGTATACACATTCCCCCGTTTGAACAAAAGGAAAGAGAATGATACAACATGGAATAAATAGTGCATCCTCCTGAAGAATAGCTCTGGAAATGACTTCACAAGAATTCTTACAATGTAGTAAATTGCTCTGTATCTTCAATATGGTGGAACAATTTATGAGCTCCATGAATCAGGAACTGTAAGAATAAGAAGAGACTGTAGGGAGAGGAAAAGGAGCGGGATGGATGAAGGCAGAGCCTCAATCATAAAACGGGGATCAGGGTTGGTGCAGTAAAGAACAGAACTGATGTTGTGGAAAATTGAAACACTACTATGGACTGGAATTTTGAGCTTTCCCAGAATGCAGGAGAAAAGGATAAATATCAAAGAAGTGTGAGAAAAGATGATGGACATGGAATTTAGAGTAAAAAAAAGCTAACCTGAACACAACTAATGTGCTTAAAGAAGAGACGAAACAATACTTAAACAACACAATAATAAACTTTAAGTAATGATAACTTTCTTGAAGACCTATGTCTTCAGATCCAATGAACCCAGGTACAAATGAATAAAATTAATTTGCATAAATATATATGAGGATAGTACTTAAATGTGAAGACAGACATAATGTCCTAAAAGCATCTCACATGGAGGAAAACAAAGGTTACCTCTAAAGAAATACATCAGGCAGGCCTCAAACTTCTCCTCAACAATTCCAATTGCCAGAGAACAATAAAGGGATTGCTACTATAGATATTTGAAGAGGAGAAAAAACATGCAAGACTTTTATGCCAAAGCAAGTAGTCTTTCATATGTGACCATAACCAAAGGACCTTCTTAGAAACACAATTATGTTAATAGAAGAGGGATAATATTGTAACACCTACTTCACATAACCATTGTGAGAATTACATGAAGTCTTGAATGGGAGAACACCTGACTGCTAGCAAGTTCTGCATAAATGCAGTTCCTGTTTCCTGAGTGACAACTGTAGATGTTTACCAAGATCAAATAGGAAACAGGCATATGATAATCTTGTACATCCTAGGCTTTTCTTAATCCTTGCTGAATCTGAGAAAGGGTGCCTGGTTATAACCAGAAGCATCTCACACCCAACACAGGGCGTTTGTTTTCTGGTGCTAAGACTTTGGTCAAATGGAGTAGACTTTTGGAGCCTCCATTTCCTCTTCTGTGAAACAAGTTATTGTGACTAAAAGTTTTTTCTAGTTCTATTAGTCTGCCTCATTTAAAATTCTAAGGATCTATCAGCAGGCCATTATATTAGCTGGGGTTATACTTTAATATTCTTTTACTTTCTATGCTAAATTTTACTTTAGAGACACAAAATTTACTGTAGGCAGACATGCTGGATAGATGAATAGTGGATTTCAAATAAAGAACTTTTGGATTTTGTTTGACTGGTCAAAAAGGCCAGGGAATGGGCAGATTTAAAAATGCAAAAGGCAAAAACCTTTTAAACAAATAGGTTCTGAGTGTATACACAATGCTTTGGAAGTTATATTTAAGGCCAGATAAGGTTTGAAATGCTCCAACCCACAATACCATAATATCCGGGGTACCATAATATGGCTGTAATGGGGTTAAAGAGGAGCACAGTAAGGTTTGTTAATGGAATCTCTATGTGGACTGTGTAGGAACTTAAAGCACATTAATAATAAAAGCCCTGCTTTAAAAACTGACCTTGTAGTTGAAAGATATGCTCTTGTATCATTACCAATTAATGTGTTAGGTAACATAGCTTGTACTTGGAAAGCAACAAGGAGGAGTATCTAAATGATATTCACACATCTTAATTAGTGTCATTAATAGTTCTTTTGCCATCTTTCATGAAAGCAATGGCATTACACTGTAAGCATCTTACTATAAGTCAAATCAGGAAGTTAGATTTGATGCCAAGTTCTTAAAAGTGGTTTTAAGTTATGGTGCCTACATGACTAGAATGTTTCTCTAGGGTCTTTTCAGAGCTGCAGGACATTTGAAAGCAATCAGCCACAGAGCCACAACTGAAGGTAATGGTGACTAATGGGCAGCCTTACAAGAGCTCTGTGAAATCAGAATGCAAAAGCATAAGGAGAAATATGCGAAATAAATTTCTTCTTATAGCTGCCCCCCCACGATTGACCAGTGGTTTTAATATTGTTGGTAGAAAACGTATAAATGTCTCATCTATGAATTCAGTGTCTGCTACTGAACAGCTGGAAGAATTTTGGTTCAGGCTTTAAAAGTTACTGTAAAAGAAGGTCCCCAAAAGCCTTATTATTGAAAAATGTTGGTGCTCTAGCTTGTGTAGCAAGCGAGTTTGGTGTAGCACATCCAAACTGGTAAATTTAGGACCCATTCTGTGATGGTTGCATCTCAATTCTTTTGCCTTCTCTGGAAACTATAATTTATGTAATCTACATGGAAAAAAATGATTGTTAGGTTTTCTTCTGACTCTAAAAGTGCAATATTCTTTAAATGGGGTTGGAGGGGGAATTGGCAAAAGACAAAATAGAATGAAATGTATACACAAGGAGTGCAA